>NC_139344.1:328954586-329044586 GCF_055883805.1 Amblyomma maculatum
AATATGCTACGTAGTCCCTGTACCGTCCTCCATTTTTCCTGCCGCGGTACAACTGCCCGTAGTTCAATAAAGAGGTCTCGGCGATTATGGCCATCCCTTCTTTTTCATCTAATGAACTCTGATATAGTGTTTTGCTTTTGGTTTTTGAAACATTTCGTCTTCACTCACACTTGTCACAGCCACCGTCATGACTGTCCTTTTCTCGCTGCATGGCGCTAAACTACGCAGCTAATTGATGGCCTCTATCTTGTAAAGAGCATTGTTTAGTGTGTCCATCATTACATTTCTCAAGAAACATGTCCAGCATTCACCCTGTCCGTCACTGTTGGTTCATGCCACAAATGTATTCTGAATTACATGTGCAGTGAAATCTGTTTTCTGACTAGCAGCGCTTCAACTTCCTTTAACGGCATTCTCCGTGACATTATGAACATCGCTTCATGGTCTAGTTTTCAAGAAAATGCTAAAAATCACCTGCAATGTTAAATAATCGTCGCTTTTTTTAAATGAAATCTTACCCCCTCCCTCATGTAATACTCATCGCATGGGGTCTTTAATATAATAAAATTGTGCACTAAACTTTTAAATCACCTGTTCCTGTTTATTGAATAATTATTGATAGTAACCTCTCCCCCCCCCCCCCCCCCCCTAAATACTCACTGGGTAATGACCAGCACTGCTAGCTTGCGACATACATTATGGCCGAGCGAACATGTGAGTGTTTGTACAGAAACAGCTAGTGCAACCTTCTGTCATTCAGCTCCACGTAAAGATGAATGGTAGGACCATGAAAGGACCGACTCATCTCCAGAAACGTATAAACGTGCTCGACCTGTTGGCATTCATGCGAGTCGAATATTTTCGCACTTCTTGCCCTTGTTCCTTCTCACGACACGCAGCATTATGGCAACGCACTTTCATTCCCGCTGCACGCCTACTACACTACCACCGCGTCCGTGGCCGCCCCTCGAAGCGGAGAAATCCCGGGGGCGCACAACCACCGCACACACGCGGTCCACTGTTCAGCCAAGCCAAAGCCAATCCACCAGTCACGCTTACGCCCGTGATCCATCCCCGGTTCACGAAGCCCCGCCGCAGAGACAAGTCGCTCGAGTTTTCGTATATTTTTCTTCTACCTTACTCCCCTTTTCATACTCGATTGCCTGTTACTTCTTTTACTTTCGTCTTGCAAGAACGTCGAGACCTTTTTTTTCTTTTTTTTTTATTTCCATCAGAGCGGAACACCGCTGAGCTATGCCAAAGTTCGAGAGCCAAACGAAACATACACTGCCAACAAAATGAGGGTCACGACGAGCGTCAAGAATTTTTCTGAATGAACGTTCTCCCGTTGGCGGCCTCTACGCCTCCTCCCGGACGGTATCGAACACCAAACCGCGAGTTTCCTCCTCTCCCACGAACCACTGATCGACGGCTGAGCATCCTACAGGCACAAAAGCCGCCATAGCATGCCGGAACATTTATAAATAATAATACGACATCCACCGGAGGGGGTAGTAGTAGTACAACAGGGCGGTTTACCGAGATTGTTGTTAGCTGGGGGGCTGGTGAAGGGAAGGAGGTCTGAAGGATCCATGGGCACCGCTTTTTGCGACTGATGCCCCCTTCGTGCAATGATTTTGTTTTTAAATTTTCTTTCGAGCAGCCTCACAACGACTGAGCGTACTACTACAACGCCTTTCTGTTTTGTTTTGCCGCTCCTGCTGGTGCTGTTGAGTTGCTTCCGCCGCCGAGCCGCGGCATCCCGCAGCGCAGCACGCTCCAAGGGGGCGGCGCTATCACGCCGCGCGCGGCATGCAGACAGGGGGCACGCACGCACGAGGCCTGTACGCACAGCATGGCAGTAAAGTTCCAGGCGGCGGCTTTGGCTTCGGCTTCGTTTCCAGTACACAGCAGCAGCGCCATGCAGAGAGCGCAACTTCTGAAGCAGCCGAAAAACCGAGGCCAGTCACAAAAAGAAGCGAGCCGGGTAGAGAAGCCTGAGAGCTTCTAGCCTGCCGCCTTCTCCCGCGGTGCTCCTGCTATGTGATTAAACGAATCAGAGAAAAATTAAATGAAAGAAAGGAAGGAGACGAAAAGGACGGCCGAAGATTGAAACAAGGGACCCTCGAAATTATTCTTCATGGGATGCACGCGTGTCGTGACCTCAGCAACCCGCGATGGTGGTGGCGTCTTTCACGAGGTCCTCTGCTTGCAGTATCCACAGCATACGCCGCGCCCATCCCTCCTGCCCCCTCCCCCATCAAATGCCCACCGTACTCAAAGAATGTATGCCTGCACGCATAGAGCACGGACCCTTCTCTACGCTTCATCGTGCCCCCCCCCCCCCCCCCCCCACACTTTCTTATTCCCTGTTCACTGGTTTGTGCTTGGAAGCACTATCTCCGTAGACCCCCCTCCCTTCATGTCTGCCTCCAGACTTCACTTCATACTTTTATACTTTACTATCCGCTTCGAACCAACTATGAATGTTATTTTTATTCATTTCATTCTATTTTTGTTTTTTGCGCCTGTCCTTTTGACTGGGCATATAGTAATGTATAAAAGAAGGTATACAGGAAGAGCAGAATGAATTGAAAGAAATGGACTGATGGAACGCGCACTCATCGAGTTGTGGATGCCCCCGATTGGAGAACCCACCGCCACGCTCCAGGAGGCGCACGACGCTTGACCCGACCCCGCGCTGCATGCAGAGGGAGGGCAACCGAGTGGTGATGGAAGGCGCGTACGCCGACGGAGATGTGGACACGCGGTCCGGAATGATAATGCGATTGCTGCTGTTCGCGGTTCGCACGAAAGCGGCAATCGTTGATTCCCTGTCTGCACTCCATCTTGAGCGGTACCCGTGATAAGAGCGCACGGAGCAAGCGTTGAGCCTTTGGTTCCGTTTTAGGAGTCCGCACGAATGGCAAGGCTTCGAGAGGGTTAGTGGAATCGGTCAGCAAGACGCGTAAAACCGCTGAAAGGTAAGGGTTTAGAGCTGAACAGAGCTTTCTTTTCTTTTTTTTTTAAAGGAAAGTAATCGCACGCAATTATTGCTCTTACGCGAGACCAAAGAAAAGGCAATAGCTTACCCTCCATTCCCACCGTTCTCCCAGTGGTCATTCTCAGGATGGCACGTTCTTAGCGACCGCAACTTGAACCCAGCAAAGCCTAACTTTGATTTCTCAGTTAATTAGTTAGTTAGTTAGTTAGCTAGCTAGTTAGTTAGTTAGTTAGTTAGTTAGTTAGTTAGTTAGTTAGTTAGCTAGCTAGTTAGTTAGTTAGTTAGTTAGTTAGTTAGTTAGTTAGTTAGTTAGTTAGTTAGTTAGTTAGTTAGTTAGTTAGTTAGTTAGTTAGTTAGTTAGTTAGTTAGTTAGTTAGTTAGTTAGTTAGTTAGTTAGTTAGTTAGTTAGTTAGTTAGTTAGTTAGTTAGTTAGTTAGTTAGTTAGTTAGTTAGTTAGTTAGTTAGTTAGTTAGTTAGTTAGTTAGTTAGTTAGTTAGTTAGTTAGTTAGTTAGTTAGTTAGTTAGTTAGTTAGTTAGTTAGTTAGTTAGTTAGATGTGGTTTCATGGCACATAAACAACAGCGGCTATCATGCGCCAAACACAAGGTTAAATGATCTATCAGATGTCTAGGGTTATGATACTTATATTTGATTTAAAACAGAGGCTTTCTTCAGAAATGCGCAAATAACAGAAAAATTGACGAGCGCTTGTTCTCCTAAAAGCAATGCAGGGTGAAATGGAATGTGTTCCTTGTAATATACAGTAAAATATTTTTTCCGGTGTTCTTCAAGTTGTGAGCATGAGATTAAATTATGATTAACTGTGAGCTCCTGTCCACACATTTCACACACAGGTTTGTCTTTTTTTGTTAGTAGGAAGTTATGGGTGATGTGTGTGTGACCTATGCGTAGGCGACATAAAATTATCTCGATTTCTCAGTAAGAGGAGGCGCAATCCCGCAGTGTGACATCATTAGAATTGGTAAAATGACAGCTGTATACTACTCTTGTGACAAACGGGCCCCAAATTCCGCGAAGCCTGCCAGGCATTAAAAATATGTAGATGCACATAGCATTCGTGCCGCGATAACTCATTGCTTCCTAGACAATGCATTTCCTTTTTTTGCCTTGCTGGAGGTTTTTTTTCCTTTTTTTTTTTTTTTTTTGGATCGTGCATTTCTTCTTCATATAACATTGTTGGAATCCGCACCATATCCTCCGTTACGTAAGCTGCTTGCAGCCTGATACGAAAGGTAATCTATGCCAATCAGAGTGGCCCGCACGATCATGTAGTGCGCGCTGTTCTGACTTGTCCAGATCACTCTTGTTATATCGTGCATTCTTTCTATTCTGTTCCAGTTTCGGTTTCGCCCTGCTTCGGTTTCTGTTCTGTGGATTGTACCTGTATACGTGTCTCTTCATCTTCGATTGGATTGTCCTCACTGGTCGCGTGAGCTTGGCGTATACATAGCCAACGCTCGAATAGCTTTCGGCATGGACTCCTGACGAGCCACTTCCGTCTCTCCTTCTTCACGGCCACTTCGACCGACGCAACAACTCTTGCCTTACATAGCGCTGCAAGCGGCTTATGAAACGGAGTGTAAACAAATCACACGTACCACTCACATCTATTTCTGACATGGATAGCGTTCTGTACAGTCCATGCTCTCCCCCTGTCTTTTTGTGCAACAGTGTCATCGAAGAAGAGTAATTAAATTGGCGATGAGTAGACATTGAAGTTTGTTCGGTAGCGAAATGCGCGTATATCGAAGCGCGGACTCTGAGATCCGCCCGTTACACCGATGCAATCGGGTGCATTTTAATCGCGAAATCGACCGGCGGTGGCGACACCTGTATTGCTCTCCTTTTTTTTTTTTTCTCTACTATGAAAGTTTAATCGGTGGTTAGAATTGTTGGACCCTTTGTAACTACAACGTGGTAGCCTATTGATAGACCTCTATTGATCCGAATTGTCCATTTAAAAATAGGTGGCGTAGCAACATCATGACCATTCGTTTCGTACAGTATATGCGCGGTATTTACTCAATTCTAAGCAGCCCATTTTTTTACGATCGCGATGCCGAAAGTGAGAGGGGGGTTAGATATTTCGAACTTCTGTTACGGCTTCCAAACAGCTGACACTAAACAAAGCAATGCAGGCTTGCGGTGCTTGCGAAAGTTTCCGAGCTCTGTCGAATGTCCTCCGGGGTCCACATGGCAACATGCTGATGGAGATATCGGGGTCGTTTTCGGCCGGCTTTTCGCTCCGTGCGGCCAGCTGTCGTGTAGTCTCGGAACGTAGGGACGCAAAAAGTGGAAATCGCACCGCGAATGCAGCACCGCATCGGGACTACGACGGCTCCTGCTCGGCGTCATATATGATATAAGTGACCAACGCGCTGGCAGCCTTGCTTACGTGCTCTTCCTCTCAAGAAAGGAGATGCTTAGATTCGAATGCAATGTTTTTTTCCAGTCTTTGCGCGAAATTCAAGGGGGAGGGGAAGAAGAAGGGGGGGGGGGGGGGCTTAAATTCATGAAAATATGGGCATATAGTACGGTATATTATAGTATGTGGCACACATATAGTACTGATTAAATTATCATATAGAGCACCGTACGTGAAATTTCGAAGCCGTGACTCAGATCCCACGATGTGCCTGTGGTTCTTTTCTGTCTAATAAATTATTTCATAATTAATTAAAGAGACTAGCGCATAGAACGAGGACAAAGACATATAGTCCCTCGTTCTATGCGCTAGTCTTTTTAATTGACACCAACTAGTCCAGCTTTCCGCCTTGACAGCATCAAAATTATTTCAGACATATAATTATAAATTCGTGATCGCTTACTGCATGGACAACACTACAAATTAAAAGAAAACATTCCTCTAGTCTCATAAGACATCAGATTGGACAAGCAGGATAGCGACGTCATCTCTTCAAGCGCTAAACATGAACAGACGCCAAATTCGATAAGACGTGACCTTATACCTATATGAAGAAATAATAATGTATACATTATGGTCCAGTGCAGTGAATTAAGGGTGGATTTTTCTGGATCGTGGCGGATTAAGGTACATTTCTTTGGACTAAAGTTGACTACTGTAATAATAGCCCTTTCTGGCAGTTTATGGTGGATTAAGAGTAGATTAGATTACGTCTATTAAGTGCAGTGGATACGGAGATCGCATTGAATTTAGGGTGATTACGCCGGATTCAGTTGTATTAGGGTGAATTGCAATGAACTATGGTGGATTCCTTTGAATTATAGCATACTTTGGTGAATTAGGGCGAATTAAAATTGATACAGTGAATTGGTGAGTGGATTAAAAAGCTGGAAGTGCTTTCGCTTAACACGTAAGTGTGTCAAGCGCCCTCCGTTACCTTTTGTAAACCAATTTACAACATTTCTTAGGTTATTGACAAGTAACAAGTAATACAACTTAATTACTTTACAGAAGTTCTTTTTATGCTGGCTTTCTAATGTTTGATACCCCAAAGCTGTACGCCGTAGTGAGAGGCTCAGATTAATTTGCCTAAATTGGCTGGCAAAAGGGGATCGTTTTCACATTTCAATCCCATCTTAATGCGCGGTCACAGTTCACAACCGGTCTCTTTTTCAGTTTTAGAACATTAGCTCTACTTCGTTCATTTGCGAGTTTTGTGTTATTCCAACCCTTAGTACCTCGTGTATTTCACAGATGGCGCCAAGTGCTCGTGCGTCGCATGTTGTTACATCTCGCGCTGTGTAGCAAAACCCCGTCTTTCCCAGGGACTAGAGCATCGCCACAGCAGATCATGCCTCGTGTAAAACGACAACACACTGTCACAATGTGTAGTAAACATTGTCGTCTTTATCAATTTCCAACTGCAAAAACTCAAGCGCTGCGCACTGAGCATCGTCGTCTTCACAAACTTAGATCTGCGCCGCTCCTTCATTTAACCTATAGGTAAATACGTCATGCACATATGCCATCTCGCTATATGCAAATCAGCGGGTGGCAACAGCATTGCTAAATCAGTTTATGCCATCATATCAACCATCGAGTCGTGACAGCACTGTTAAAGCAGTTTACGCCAACATACAAACCAACATGTCGCGCCACCAGCGGTGAAGTACAAATAGCTAACGCTCAGTATCAATGTTCGACATGGTTGAACTGGTTACTTTTCTACTTCTGCCTTCCAGAAAGTAAACCGCCATGCGCAGTGCGATCTATTGGGGATTATAAATTTACTTCCAATTGGAAGAAAGAGCGCCTCCTAGTCACACTTCTCGCTCACGACAGCCCGCATTCAAGGTGCACCTGCCTTAATATGCGACGTCTTCCAGCACGCAGTTCCCACGGTTCGGCCAGCCATAAAGCGTTAGCGGCTGCGTGCATCTATATACTTGCGCGAAATTCATCCACTTCCTCACGAATCTGGGCATTGACGGTAGTACATGGTTGCTTTCATTCTCAGAGAGCTTCGGCACGAAACGAGGAAGCGCGGGGTGTATCGACGGAATGTACCGTGGGCCTCAGTGAGCGCGGCTCGAAGCGAAAACGAGCGTGAACAAGAGGGGAGCAGATCACGACTTCGCGCTGCTCTCGCTCTGCATGCTGTCTAGCTAGCTGCGGTATGTACGTATACCTGCCGATACCATGCCGCATGCGCTAACGTATGCAGGCATCTATGTGTATGTATGTATGAGGCATATGAGTCGGCTCCAGGGAAGGAGAGTGGGGGGGGGGGGGGGGGGGAGCTTTTCATTGAAAAGGTTCTCTCCGAACTCCGGCTTCCCCTTCCACTGAAGGACAGGTGTGTCCGCCAGGTGTATTTCGATAGCGCATCCCGCAAGCAGGATGCGCATTCCGGTGCGGCATGGCTTCACCGCTATAAATGGTACATTATTTGAATTTATTTCTAATACATTTACCTTGTTTTGTTCCGTGTTAACTGTTGTTACATGTTGGTCGTGGGGCACTCTAAGGTTACCACTAAAGCAGATGCGAACTTAAACAGAAGCCACTCTTCAAAAGCGATATGGTGGCCTGGTAAAATAAGTCGAAACGGTTTCCGAAAAGCAAGCATGGATAAGTAGGTGATCAATGCACTATTATCAATGTCAAGACACTGATTTGGCCGAAGAAACCTCTCCCGCCTTATGTGACCTAGAAGATGAGAATATATACACCTATGAAATCAATACGAAACTTCGCGTCGGTGTCTTCTCTTGGGACTCTATTGTGGCTTCGAAGAGATGATGAGTCCGCAACTGCATTTGTGACTTATGTATGTAACGTAGAATGTAAGTGACTTGGTGCGCTTCTCTCAAGTTCTTCAAGTTGTCAATAGCAGTGGTTGATAAACTAATTAAATAATCCATATGTTTAATAGTAACGGTTCGATATCAAATTAACTGATCAATATGATACTAATTACTGTATATATATATATATATATATATATATATATATATATATATATATATATATATATATATATATATATATATATATATATATATATATATATATATATATATATATATATATATATATATACGGTATTTCCGGCAATGGTTGACTACTACCGGAAATTACACCAGCTTGGATCAAGTGAGTATGGGACGCCTTGCATGTTGATGGGCTGTTAATTATCACAAACCCTCATTTGTCAACGAGCTGTACATGTCTGTTGTCCAGCAGAAGAACAAACCGTAGCTCGAGATTACGGCAAAGCCTCGCCCTACCTCCTCAGTCCTCCTCGGCGTGCTCCAGGAAAGCGAGGTTCCCATCACTGTGAAAGTTGCCTCCTCATACCCGGTGGCGGAAACACACCCCCGCAATTCTTTAGCTATTTGCTTTTCTCGTGGCATGCGGACACGTGAAGAAAGGCAGCCAGCCGAAAGCTACATACCAGGCGTCCACAAACGGGACGTCCGACACCGGGACGGCAGCGATAGAGTTGCCCTCTTCGACACTGGAGAATGCAAAAAACAGACAGCAGACCAGAAAATAATAAAAATAAAATAGGAGAGCTCAGAAATGACTGCAGAGGAAGTACAGCGCAGCTAGAAGCCACCCCCGCAGCATTCGTATATTCGACGCGCAGCGAGCTCACCCTCCATGTCCGCCGAGGCTGCATCCAAGCCCGTCGATTGCAGGGCGCGCGCGGAGACATGGGCTCCGCCCCGGAATCACAGCGTCTATTGTTACGGGGCAATGGCGAACTTGCGTAAACGCGCCCCCAGCGCGGTCGTCGCATGCAGCATTCTCAGCTATTGTGTGAACCCCAAAAGCAGCAAGAAAACCAAGCGACAGAAACTAAGTGACCAAGAGCGCAAGAACAGAAGAACACTCACGCAGTTGTGGACATGCGCGTGTCTTTAAGGCAGGTAAGAGTCGTTCGTGGTCCCGCACACAAAAGGACAGCTTCGGAATGCGGCGACGCGGTGGTGAGAGAAGGCGGCTGTGGATGAGCCCGGACAAGAACGCCGCGCGCGCTCCGCACAAAAGAAGCGAAGCGGACGTTTAGTGTTTGCGAATCGGCCTCCTCCATTGTGGAATCCTTACGTAGAACTCACATGAAATAGCGTTTCATTCTTTTTCACATTCTTCTTTCCTCCATCCTGGTCGAGCTTTTAGGAGGAGAACAGGATGTCAGATGCGCAATCGAATGCCTCCATCGAATGACCACTGATGGAAAGTCCATTTGAGCAGCTATTTGAAATTCGATCATTCAAGTGAAGGGTACTAGATTGAAATGAGGTGAATAGTTTAGAAAGAATTGAAAAAAAAAAAAATCTATAGCAGAATAGAACTTAAAAAACAGCAGTTACTAACAATGATGGGTAATGGTTCCCATAGTATGTATTACTCTGCTGAACAGAACTAGCTTTTAATATTTGAATACACCAGACAAGCCAGAATCATCGAAATTCTTAAGCTTATAAGCTTATAATTTGTGTGATGGGTTAGCGTCTCCTTTCTTTTTTTCTTTTTCTTTTTTTTTTTGGGGGGGGGGGGGGGGGGGGGGGGGAAGCCTTAACAGCTGACTACTTTCTGTCGCAAAGGAATTGTGTGTAGCGGTCCCACGAGCGAGTAAGGCTACAAACGCCACTCAAACATCCGCAGGGGTTTTTGGAAGATCTACGATAGTTCAAAATGCGTGATGGCTGGTAATTAGAGAAAATAGGTCAAGGAATAACAAGCGCGGTAGACGTTTAGCTCTATGTAGATAGCTGAACAGATGTGATGTAAACTAGAGATGAAGGGAGAGAAGGTAGCGCACGTTCAGTCTCGGAAATAAAGTTGGCTGTGGTTTATCTCTGGTTAACCCTAGTTGAACTGCAAAAGCAACGGCTGCACGCTTGTGGTTGTAGCTTGTGGTTAAGCGTTCGGTTTAGCTCTATTGTATAAACAAGACAAACTGTTCAGGTAACGAATTGGCTATTATTCTTTATACCAATGACGACGCTGCGATGATCAGTGAAGTAAAGGGACTTGGTTTCCACTCTGCTGACGACGTATTCTGTATCTGCCGAGGCTCTGTGTAAAACCAAGTCTAAACTGCTTCCCCAATGTGTGGTGGTTTGAGGTTGCTGCTGGCTCAAGTCGAGATATATAGAAACCGCTCCTCTGCAGCTTGAACGAAGGCAGAGTTCTTGTCTTTATTAAAGTCCCCCGTCACGACAACCAACTCCTTTTCAGTTCGGCTAGTCATTCCGGTAGCCAGAACGTCCAACGCTATTTCAACACGCTGGTCTGGGAGATATATACACCCCGGTTACTGCGACCCCCGTCTCGCACAGTTTCACACAGCGAGGGCAGCGGCGTCGACGGCGGCGACATCTGCTGGAGAGCGTTCCGTTGAACCAGCGTTCCCTTGAACGTCCCGAAGTTCACTGACCTTTGAGCTGGTAGTAAAGGCGTTTATTGCATCTAAATATAGGGAACACATAAGCTCCGCCTTTAAGGGTATGACGCGATAGCGTATGCTACCAGTCCACATATTAAGCCCCTCTTTAACCAAGCCGTATGAACGTGCCTTAGTGGCCTATAGGGATAACGTGAATATCAGAGCCCAGGCAGGCTGATTGGGACATAACCGTCCCATGTGAGACGAGAGACCCAAGTTGGCAGCTCCTGCCACAGTTTCGTTGCGCCTGCCATTTGTGGCTACGGCATACGTATACGAGCATACGCGACGACCCGAACTGTCTGGCGTATACTGTTGCTTTCGCAACAAAAAGCAATAAAATGTACTTTTAAAAGTCAGTTTATCAAACGGGTATTTACAGTTCAGCAAAACCATGTCGTCGACGGCGTCCGTGCTCTCATATCTCTCATCCCTCTCTCTACATGACCGCAGACATGGCGCGCGCCTATACCAGAGTCACTTTACCCCACAGCATATGCATGAAACATATGACAGCATTTATTAAATTATTACACGCGACGCACTAGAAAGTGGGGAAGAAGCCTCCATAAAAGATGGTCCTCCAGCCGAAAAGTCATGAATTGAGAACTCTTACGTGTTCATTTCTAGTGATTCACCTTTGTGTTTAATACCCAGCATCCAAGTAGTATACATTGCATACAGCGATATTAGGTGCAGCTCTTGCAAGCGGTAATAAACGACCGTCTCACATCGTCGTAAGCAATTGTTCATAAGTCCTTGTTACGTCGATTCTCACGTCGGTAATTATTCTAGTGGCGTTTTTTAATTACTCAACCTTACATTACTTGCTGAACTCCTGGCAAGCATGGTCGACCGATCATTTAACGGCTGCAGTTATAAGGAACGTTCACTTATTACGATCAAGGCCGGGCTATTGATTCTACCATCCTGATATGTATATTAGGGAAATAAGACTGCTTCTTAAAAACAAAAAAATCGCGAACACACTTTAGGCCGCACTAGTCAGTTGCAACGAAAATAGAGGCGCCTTTATTTGAAATTGAGCGCTATTGCAAGACGCGGATGCCGAAAAGTGCACCTCGTGCTCCGCTTCTTGCGGAAGTTCAAATATGAACTTCGGATACAACGAAAGCAAACCATGCGACCGTCAGTTTAGTTTTAGGCCGACTCGACTCTATTACTGTACAGCGCTCCAATTATGACGCCCTTACGAGGAGAGATAGGACAACTAATGGTCAGCTTGAGCGGGTTTATACTGAACAGTTTCGTGATATGAATAAACCAGTAGGTTAAGGTATTCTCGTTCAGTCCACAGCGTCATACCTATATTAAAGAGGTTAAGCATCCTGGTCACTCGCTCGTTACACGTCCTCTCGTCCGGCAAAAGGTTGCGTGCAAGTGCGCTTGACCTGCTTAAAAGCGACAGTGCTCACATGGTTCCCACGAATCCCGTCACGCATAAATATACTCCTCGTAGATAAGAAGGGAAACATACAGTGCCGTGATCTATGCGAGTCGCTGTACAATTTCACCTCGTTACAACGACCTCTAATCCCAAGGCGTAGTTGGCCATTCTGCAGGACGCGATGAAATTTTAGACGGTCAGTACGAAACGAGCCATACTAGCGCATATACGTTGATATAAGACCGGCCACGAAGTGACGACGACCCCACCCTTCTTCTAATCCACGCCGTCATAAAGTCTGGCGCCGCTTCCTCATTTAAGTGAGGAGGTCCTGCCTCACAAAGCCGTGCCCCATCCCGCATAAAAACGAGGTCACCACAGAGCAGCGTGAGAACACAAACATTCGAGACGCCTTCGTCCTCATGAAAGCGCCTCCTCATTTTAGAACACACGGATGATGGCGTGGGAAAAAGGAGAGCTGCGGCACAGCGGGTGCTGGCGTATAATCCAGGCGCGGACTAAAGAGCCACAGTCGCCGCGTAATTGGTCTGAGTCGTTAGGTGGAACAGCTGACGGCTCCTCCTTACGCAGTCTGTGCGAATATACAGGCCGACGATAAGGAAGGGATGCGCCGGCCGTGAAACCCGGAGGAGCGGCTGCCAAGTGAGAACGCCGGGAGCTGGGTAGTAGATGAGCCTGCCGAGAGATGGCATGACGCTCCTTGTAGCGGTGCGCAGCGGGTGCGCATCGAGGCACCCTATGTAGCGTTCGTTATACAAGCTGGAACCATTGTTTTACGAATTTTTGTCCCGAATCCAGATATATATATATATATATACAACAATCTTTTAAGCGATACATCTTCCTTTCTTTGTGCAACATATTAAGATGCATGACCTAAGCGCAACACGTGTCATTCTGTCTATATACCTTGCACCGCCATTACATCACGCGTGTGAAATCTTGTTTTTGATATTTTGATGTTTATTTGTTGATATTAGCTGGTCACGTGTTCTTCGATTGTGCATGTATATAAGAAATGGGAACCGACAGCTTCTTTCTACATTCCTTGACAAAGGCCGGACCCCGGCCGAAACGTCGGAATAAAGTGTTGTTTTTTCTACCGTGTGTCAACTACTTTAAGTCTATATATATATATATATATATATATATATATATATATATTTTGAGCCCTACAAGGATCTTCTTTCATTTGTACATACCATGATCTTCTTTCTTTTGCACATTTACCATCATCATCGTCCCGCGGCGCTGGTGCCGGCACGCGCCTGGGTTCACGATCGGATTAAACGCTGACACGGTATACCCTGCCTTGCCGTCTCGACCTTATCTTCTTTCACTATATATATATATAGTGAAACGCTGTCGAAATTGCCAGTTGGAACGTTCTTCAATTTCCAACTGGCAAGTGCATTTTCTTTTCCTTCTTCCTACAGCCACAACAACTTCAATTTCGCTGACTCCTGGAGGCGAAGCTATCCCCATGCAGAACGTCCAAAAAAAAAAATTGTCCTAGTATCCAAAATCATGATCAGCCATACAGTGCCCATGGACATATACTTCACAGCCCAGGTAGCACATGCGACCGGACCGATATTGGAAATTGATTGGCGACGTCTGGTCCACCAGTGGCCCGGCGTTGCCAATGCGCTACCATTAATGGTACAGCCATTCGATAACATTGACCTCTCTTGGACCAGTGATTTACATGTTCCCCCCATGATTGGCATTCATGGGCTATCAACGGGCAATAATGACCTTGCGAATAGAATTGCTTGCCAACATTGTATACACAGTGATATATGATGGCCAATATTACCCAGCCATCGGCAATGTCTTGCCCATAATTCGCAAATCATGGCATACATTGGTAAATATTTTCCTGCCAGTATATATGGCTTGTTGACATTGAATATAGCTTGGCATTCATTGGTCAATATCATCCCGCCAGTCTTAGTGGCTTGCCAACATTGTATGCATATTCAGTTTCAGGGGCCGATATTGCCTAACGAGTGGTGGCCACTGGCCTACATTGAACATATCATGGCATGCATTGGTAAATATTGTCCAGCCAATATTGACGACCTATTAAAATGGAATATATTTTGGCATACATTTATTAATTGGTCAAATCCCCCTGCCAATCGTGACGGCTTCCCAACATTGTGTGTATTTGCAGATAAAATGGTCGACAATGACATACAGTGGTAAATATTGTCCTGCCAGTATAGCTGGCTCGTCGACATTTAATATATCTTGGCATATATTGGTTAATGTTATCCCACTGGTCTTAGTGGCTTCTCAACACTATACTTGTTGGTTCTAGTGGGAAATATTGCCCAACGAGCTGCGGCGACTGGCCAGCATTGCACCTATCATGGCATACATTGGTGAATATTGCAATGCCAGTATTGACTGCTTGTCAGCATCGAATGTATCTTGGTATACATTGGTCCATATCCTCCCGTCAGTCATCTTGGCTTCCTAGCAATGTATATCTGCAATTACAGTGGTCGATGTTGCCTGACGAAGTGTAATGGCTTGCCAAAATGCCATACATGTTTACATAGTTAACCAATATTCTCTTGCCATCATTGATGGCATGGCAACTCGAAAAATTTACTGCCATACGATGGTAAATATTTTACTACTAGTTGAGATGGTTTCCCAATATTGTATCCATCATAGGTTATAGTGGTCGATATTTTATGGGCAGCTGCGATGGCTCGTCAACATTGCACGCATCATTGTATGCATTGATTGACATGATCCTGTTAGTATAGCTGGCTTATCTACATTGAATACATTTTGGCATAAATGGTTAGCTGTTAGTAGGTACAATTGTGCATGTTCCTTTTCGTTTAATGCAGTGATGGTTATGTACCGGAAATAAATTTGGCTTCAATCTAAACACATTGAAGGCTGCGGCATTTCCATGTCCACCTACAAAGTTAGCTCCACAGAAAACTTTGCCGCATCGTGATACAAATTCATACGCTCGTTCTTTCATTCATTCATTGATTACACAGGGGTGCCGTACAAGATTTTGAAAAAACGTGTGTTCATAAATAGTGAAGTTGAAGAAATAAAGCAATCCGACACAAAATACAGTGACGCGCACTGAACTGGAAAACCAATCGTAAACCGACAAATACAGCGCGCATGATTTGAAACAGAACTTGCACTGGTGTAGGGGTGCGCTGTGCATAATTGTTCATAGACTTTCTAGAAATGTATATCGCGACTGAGTCAGGCTGCCTTTCTTTTGTAACGGGAGGAAAAAATATGTCGAAACAATTATTATGACAGAGTGGCACATATACATACGCAATGTATGGCTATGTCTTAATGAGAGAGTTGTACGTTTAATCTGACACTCCTGTTATGTAGATTACTCATATAAAGAGAAAACAAAATTCGCTACGAAGTAGAAGAAGCACTGATCCACTCCTTGCCATCGAATTGCGATACACACATATTTGCAGCAGCAAGCTGTTTGGTTTGTTGGCCTACTGCTAAATTAGGCGACACGCTCGCGCTCAAAAACAGTCACGAGTGACATGCATTTGGTTCGCGCGCTGTTTGTAGACGCTATAGATTTGCATGCACATCCATGGGTGGTTACAGATGCGCACCACATGAAGTTTATGCATATAAAAAATAAAAGCTTATTAACTTATTAAATGACATGAAACGATAGCACCGATGGATTGGTATATATAGAGAATTCAGATCTTTGAAAAAAAAAAGTGCAAAATTCAGAAAAACCTGCCACAGCTTCAGGTATGCACTCCCACTTGTCTGTATATAAATTCTTGATTGGATACAGGCTTCAATTTAAATAAAAGCTCGGAGAAGTAGATAAATGTCCAAATTATCAGTAGTGATGTGGCGAAAATCAACTAAAAGGCGTCTTAAGAACGCGAAGTCGCAACGCGGGACAAATAAAAAATAAAAGGAAAGATGGTTTGGGTTGGTTTGATTTGTGGGGTTTAACGTCCCAAAGCGACTCAGGCTGTGAGAGACGCCGTAGTGGGGGACTCCGAAAATTTTGGGAAAAAGAAAGAGCGCAGGAAGTGTTCTGCAGCTGTTGAAACTTTTTTTTTTTTTTCGTTGTCCTCTCTCTTGCAGTGTGTCAGCACGATGAACTACCAGCTTCCCCATAGTTTTCTGTCAAGAGAGACGTAGAGGAAGAAAAATAAATAAAGGAGTGCAGGGATAACCAGCTATTTTCCCGATCTCGTTCTCCAACACACGCTAAAAACAGCGAATTAACGGGATACTTTTGGTCAGACGAGGGTTTTTATTGAGGCGTCAAGGTGAGGGTATAGAAATTTAACACCCCGGTGCTATTTGAGCGTACTGGTCTCAGGCGCTATGAAAATGAATTTAAATGACGCACACAAATGCACTAAAAAAAGAAAAAGACTTGTCTATTAATATACTTCTTTTTGTTCTGTGTCATGAATATGTTATTTCCTTTTTTGGCCAAATAGAACTGAGGGCAACGGGCGTCGCTTCTCGCCCTCCGAGCTTCTATGAGCGGCGCCCGAAATAGAGCGGCCTCACGCAGCCACCGACGTCCATAGAGCGTAAGCCCTGGTGGCCAGCGTGGGTCGTGAGAAAACGAAACGTTCCACTGACCTTGGCCGCCGCGCGCCGTCGAGCGGTTGCGGACGCCCAGTTGCTGGCCAGCCCGTCTCCAGCTCAGCGCCAGTTCATTTGCGGGGGAGCCGCATACCGAGATCAAACGCCGCCCGTGTACAGCATGCGGGGGTGGATACACGATAGGGCATTTCCCACGTCGTAAAAGCGGTCGACACCGGACGAAGAAGGGTGCAGAACATTTACGCGAGTCCGTCTTCAGCGCAAGAGGCGGCGGAATTGTTTTAAGCGGTCTCTGTAGAGGACCACGTCGTGGGAAGACTCTATATGGAGCACGACTAGCCCCAGAGTTTATATTCTCATAGGAAGATCATCTTGTAACACTGGGAAAAGGCGGGGTCGGCAAAAGTGTGCATCTTTTTTTTGTTTTGTTATTATTATTATTATTATACACATTCCTTTTTAAGTGCCCCGTTTTAGAACTCTATTATGCATATTTCGAAAGATAAGCATGCCCACTTAGACTGTAAAAGCTCTTTGTTCCGTTTTATCTCAATCAGTACGCACAACTGTGCGGGTAGCCTGTGCAGGATTGACTGGGATATCGACGCTGCTATTTCACTGTGTGAACAAACAGCCTCTTTTATTCGAACATCAAGCGAGAGCACTCAATAAACCATGTATATAAAAAAAATCAAGAATTCATACACGCTTCATAAATTTAGGCCGCCTTTGTGTTCCAATGTCAAACTGTTCTTTGTTCTCGGCTAATCTCTTTCACATAGATTGCAAACATTCCGTGAAGAAAAAATGGCGAACCACTTTACCGCCGTGTTTACGTTTGCTTTTAGGT
Organism: Amblyomma maculatum; assembly: GCF_055883805.1. NCBI lineage: Eukaryota > Metazoa > Arthropoda > Arachnida > Ixodida > Ixodidae > Amblyomma > Amblyomma maculatum. Next base: position 328,972,381 of record NC_139344.1, read on the forward strand.
CCGTGTCCGAAAACGGTCCGTAATGAGATACATGCAAATGGTGAATTATAAGATATACGCATGATATCAGTGCCGGCTTGTAACGCCATATAAAAGCAAAGGTCTACTTTTGGAAAAGTGAGCACGAAAAAAAAAAAAAGAGATCAGGTAATCTGTAAGTTTCTGTAATCTTTTCAGGCAAAAACAAACCTTTTCCTTACAAACGGTTTAGATATGCAGGCCACCTCAACACGCCATTGGGCCGTCCACAATGGCCTGCGAAGTAGCGCGGATAGGCGACGTCGGTCCAAATTGCACAGTACAGATATTATCTAAAGTAGAGCCACGGATAAGAAATCCACACAGAGACTCTCAAAGGTATATCCAATGGTAGATATCCGCTCAGCGGGTGGGGTGTGGTATAAGGTGGGGAAGAGGGAGTAGTGAGAGAGAGCTGGGGATTGTATACACTTTACTTGAGGCGTGGACCAGCTTTACAGCCGTTCACGCAATCCATCACCGTGCGACTCTCCACAGCTAACGCCACTAGCGCGGCTTCCAGTCCACTTGATATACTGCCCCAAAGCACGTCTACCGCCCGCCCCGACAAGAGGGGCACCCACTTTAAAGCTTCGTGAAACTTCGAGAAGCAGGCAAATAATACCATGGAATAAGCGTCGGGTGTAAACAAACAATACAGAAGGAATGTCCACAAAACAGGAGCGCGGTCTCTCCATGGCAGGCGCAAAGCAGCTTACGTCATGCTGTTGCAGGCTGCCCCACACCGCAGGTTTGGGGCCGCCTGCCAGCGCGTCGTCGCAGTATACCAATCGCAGCATCGTTGTTTGGCGGGGTTTTTTCCTTTTCTCTTCTTTTTATTTCTAAGGCCAGCAGCGAGGACACTGCCTAAGTCATTGGAGAGTGGAAGAAGCCGGCCAGATAACGGCCTTCGCGCGTGACACGCGGGTCCCATGGCTGGGCGCTCTGACGGACGGATAGACGGGCGTCTTCCATACTCCGGCAGGTTATTTCACTCTCCTCGAAACACAGGAGCCATAAACAAACGAATCCAGAAAACGAGGACCAGGCGACGAATACCAACAAAACCAAGAAAGGCATAAGATACTCAGATATAGCGAGCTAGCGCAGGTGAATGGCTCGCGCCAGTCGCGACGCGGAGGGAGATCTTACCTTGCAACCCCCCCCCCCCCCCCCCCCGCCCTCTCCTCCCATCTCTTTAGTCTTTATAAGACAGGATCGCAGCGGTGGCGTCAGGGCGCCAGCGGAGATCAGATCTGGCGACGCCGGTGAGAGTACTCGAGGCAAGGCGAAGGCAGCCAGGTATACCCGGTGAGCCAGCCGGACAGCCCCGGAGGCGAAGATGGCGCGACCAGTGGGTGGTCGGCAAGAACGCGTCGGCCACCACAGCAGCGGCAACCACGCGCCGCGCTGTCGTATGGGGCCTCTGCAGGAAGGAAGAGAGACGCCAGGGGGGGTTGACCGAGGTGGGGACATTACGCGCTGACCGAGTCGGCACCTCCCACGACGCTGCCGGGACCATAACTTCTCGGCCCTTCCTACCTACCGTGGCCACGCTAGCCAGGCGGGTGCCCGTTCGCACGCGCGCGCTACCGAACGACACGTCTTGGTCCTCCAATCGCTGCTTGCCGCCTTTCGTCTTTCACTGGTTATCTGTCGCTTTGCTTTCGTCGCGCCTTGGCCTGGGTCTCGATCTCGGCCGGCCGGTCGGACGTACGGCACGACGGCAAGCTGAATGCATGCGCCCCTCGGCGGAGGGGCAATGTGGGTGGTGCGGTATGAGGCAAGGAGGCTTACCGGTGGTTGCCTCCGATCAGCGCGCCGATAGAGCTCAGGCACGCTCGCGCGAAGCTCTTAGGAAGCCTGACACTCCGCATACACATTGGAATCCTTGGAGCTCTTTTCTCTGCCGCCACTGAGGTGCATGCAGGGTGAGGATATGTGCGGTAGCAACACAGTGGCCACAGTATGCGTAGCATTTGGATATTATTTATTTATTTATTTATGAATACTGCAATCCCATGCGGGATTTTAGCAGGGTGGGATACATCCTTATAGACAATAACATAGGCAACAACAACAAGAATACAAAGTTCAATAAGAGGCGGAAAACAACAAACAAAGTAAGTCATGGCAAAACAGATGGTTGTAATGATTACACAAAACCGGACAGATTAAGGCGTGAACAAAATAAGTTTACAGATGGCTGTGAAACAGTGTCATTGTCTAATTTATTCCATTCGGTGATAGTCCTGGGAAAGAAAGAATATTTGAAGCAGTTATTGCGAGTGGAATAAGGAGCTATTGTTAGGGCGTGTCTTTGTCTTGTGGCATATCCTGTAGAGAAAGAAATTATATGTGACACGTCAACTTTGTAATCACCCTTTATCAACTGAAATAGAAATTTTAGGCGCAGTGCTCTGTTCCTTTCGGTAAGAGAAGGAAGTTTGGCCTTTGCTAATAGTGTTGTCATTGAGGTGCGCCCAAAGCTATTGTAAATAAAACGGACTGCCCTCTTCTGCAAATTTTCAATCATATTGGTGTGTTTTTGTGTATAGGGATACCAGATAATAGAGGCGTATTCTATGCTTGGAAGGACAATGGTTTTATAAGCCATTAACCGGACAGCGGGTGTGGATAGTTTTAATGCTCGTCTTAGAAAAAAGAGTTTTTGATTAGCATTACTTTCTACGTATTTAATATGATTTGTCCAGCTAAGATCTTTTGAAATCCAAAGACCGAGGTATTTAAACTGCTCAACTTCAGATAGAAAAATATTCCGGGCTGAATACCTGAAATGAAGAGGGTTCTTTTTATGGGTTATTTTCATAAATACTGTTTTCTCAAAATTAACCTCCATTTGCCATTCTTCACACCATGAAACAGCTCTTTGAAATGATTCATTTAGCTTTAACTGATCATTAGCGCTGTTAATTTCAGAATAAATGACGCAATCGTCGGCGTACAGGTTAATCTTAACATCAATGTTATTTGTAATATCATTGAGAAAAATCAAGAATAAAAGAGGTCCAATAACAGAGCCTTGCGGCACGCCGGAGTCAACTGAAACCTTAGAAGAACTCTGATTCTTAAAAGAAACATATTGTTGTCTGTTCGAAAGATAGCAAGAGATCCAATTAATGAGCTGTGGGTTTGCTAATATTTTATCTAACTTAAATAGTAACTTTTTATGTGAAACTTTGTCAAAAGCTTTTGCAAAGTCCATAAAGATTGCATCGATTTGTTTACCTGAATTTATTGTAGCTGCGAAATCATGTACGGTAATAGCTAACTGTGTGGACGTGGAAAAACCTCTTCTGAAACCATGTTGAGCGCTTGATAGAATGTTGTACTTGTCAAGAAATTCAGAAATATGTTTGTGTATTATATGCTCAAGAAGCTTACATGATGTTGAAGTTAATGAAATGGGGCGGTAATTTGTAATTTGATTTTTCTTACCACTCTTATGGAGAGGCTTTATTTTTGCTGTTCTCCAGTCTCTTGGAACTTGACTGTCACACAAAGACTTAGAGAACAAAGCACATAAATACTTTGAAGTCCAGGGAGCATAACGTTTCAGAAATTCATTGGGAATGCCATCTGGCCCGGGTGATTTTTTAACCTCTAGATTTAAAAGTAGATTGAGTATGCCTTGTTCAGTGATGTTAATGTCATGTATTGGTGGATATGAATTATAGAAGTTTGATAGAATGCCATTGTCTTTAGTGAAAACAGACTTGAAATGGGAATTAAAAGCACTTGCAATTTGACAACCATCTTCACATTCAACACCATTAATTTCAAACACTTCATTCGTTCTACATGTAGGTGTAATCAGCCTCCAGAATCTCTCGGGGGACGATGAAATGAAATTGGGAAGTTTTACACCATAGTATTGATGTTTGTCAAAAGCTACTTGTGCCTTTAGTTGAAAAGAAATTTCAGAAATTTTCTTCAGTAGTGCAGGTAGATCCTTAGCAGTACCTTTCTTATGCTTTAAACGCTTAAGTTGCCTTTTCAGTTGCAAAGTCCCACGAGAAATCCAAGGGTTCCGACTTTTCTTTTTCAAAATTTGAGGAACAAAACGATCAATGCAATGGTTTATGAGGCACTTAAATCTTTCCCACAAAACATGAATATCATCGGTGCTGTTCAAAAAGGACTCAAACTCAAAAGATAGCATATCTATTATTGACACATCATCTGCACGCGAGAAATTGGGCACGGATATTTTCATAGGCTGCTTACGTAGAGAGACATCGGAAAGCGTTAATAACACAGCCTGGTGATCTGAAATACCAGGGAGAACTTCACAGGTGCTGTTTGTTCCAATTGCTCCACTTATGAAGAATATATCGAGTATTGATCTCGAGTTAGTTGTTATTCTCGTAAAATTTTCAACGACTTGAAGTAGATCAAACTCAAACGCTATGTCTATATATGCAGACTGTTGGTATTTTCCAATACTGGAAGTGATTTTAGAGAGGTGAAAAAACCGTTATCACACATTTATGAGGGTGTTTATGCAAGCAACAAGACGACCACGGTTTTGGTCGCGCTAAACTGAGAGCGCACTTGTTCATGCGGGACTTGCGAGGGATGTCAGTGCGTAATGCGCATACATGTTGGCAACGCATACCTTCCCTCAATCATCAATCGCATACAACGAAGTGGGCTGTCTGCAGTGGTTTCCCTCGCAGCTGATCTTGTAGAATACAGACGTTTTCGATGTGTAAGAATATACAGCGCAATGGGCCGAACTCAGCGAAAGCTACGTTCACTCTCCTTCCACTTGTGTCTTGTAATGGTGCACTAGCAAGAGGCATCATATCTCCTATCAGACACGTATTAAAGGGGGGGGGGGGATGCAGGGGATTCGTGGGGTTACCCCTCCCCATTCTTTTTCAGCAGTATTATCTTCTTGCTCACCCCACCTAGCCAGAGCCACGGTATAGGAGACTGCCTCTGGTTCCTCTCGAAAAAAAAAAAAAAAAAAAAAAGAATCCTGTCTGCCGGCTGCGTACCTAGTGGCTTGTATGTATCCTCTACCTCAGTTCTTTTGTCCCTAGCATGTTACTTCAGAAGTCATGGACCGCTCGAAAAAAATAAGGGCATCACATAAAAGGGTTAAGTCAGGCACAAATCAGGCTAAAAAGAATACATTATTGATTATATACAGATCTTAAATGCCATATCTCAATATTATTCAGTAACACATGTTTCCCTCACAAAAGAGGTCTGAATAGTCCGCTTTTTGAAGCGAAGGGGTGGCCGAACATGCCGCATTCTTTAGGAGCTTCCATCCACCCGCATAGCTCGAACAGAAAATGATGTAGAAAGAAAAGCCGTGAGTTTTTTCAAAGTAAAAAATGGATATGACATGTTTGATTTTAAGCAGGCGCGTTTCACTCTCTTCTTTTCTTTTTTTTTTTCGAAAGGTTTGCCACAAGGCATAAGTTGAGAAAGGGGGAATGGGATTCAGGAGATAGAAAGTTAAAAGAAGGAGTGAAGTCCTCTTCTTTTCTTGTCGCTTGGGGGGATAATGCAACCTTCTTTTTCTACTCTTTAGTAGTTATTACGAAACTGCTAATTGACCGCATGGCTATAGATAGAAAAGATGAGATAACGTTTTTGGGCCACCTATTCTCATTCAGCATGGCAGTATTCGATCGATCGAATCGATCGAATACAAAGTGAAAATAAAACAAACGTGAAATTGATACTGACTGCAGTGCATGGTCAGTTTCCGCCCAGCAAATATTTCAGCGCATCACATATCAAGTAGGAAACTGAAGCAAATGTATTTACTTTGCCTTTGACTTTGAATGTAGGAAAAACGTCACCTTTTATATTGCTACGAAGATGACGAAGCGGGCAGTGGCGCGGGGCGGAGCGCTCGCGCCAGGCCCGCTGGTCATTAAAGCATATTTCATCGTCATGTCATCACGTCGTTCTGTTTCTGTTGTGTCGCCGTGTTCCATCGCTTGTCATGCCACCACGTAACATTTGGTTGGAGGTGCGGTTCATCCCCATCCTCGTCTTGCCCCGTCGAAGCCAACCGTATGCCGGGTCCATCGGCCGAGAGCCCGTGGAGATCGCCGCCCAGCTTTACCCCAGCCCTTTGTGCTCAGACCCGACCAGCCGCTCTCCCCAGCCCCGTCCCCAGCCCCGTCCCCAGCCTTGACCACAACACATGACGACCAGGAAGAGCCAAAGCCGACCCGACCGACCATAAGACGAAGCGACCCAACGACCACTCGAGCGAAGACAGCACCTCCGCCCAAGCTGTTCGGCGTGTCCATGAGCCTTGGCCTTCGGCAAACGGTGAAGATTAGACCTGATGCTCCGAGGCAAGCATTCATCCCATCTTCGCATTCATTGTGATGCGTTTTATGTCCTAATACTGTGTCTGTGTTCATCGTCACGTCATGCATTGGATTTCTACCAATCGATCGGGACGATCGCTCGGTGGCCCCGCGGGTTATGCTACGAAGATGACGAAGCGGGCAGTGGCACGGGGCGGATCGCGCTCGCGCCAGGCCCGCTGGCCATTAAAGCATATTTCATCATGTCATCACGTCGTTCTGCTTCTGTTGTGTCGCCGTGTTCGATCGCTTGTCATGCCACCACGTAACAATATTTACCAGAAAAATAAGGAAATATACTAGTAAGAGGCTTATTTTTCCATACTTCATGCACAAATAGATTCAAAGGAACTGAACCAGAATAGTACACATCCGCGGAGTAGTTTATTTTCTACAAATATGGTTGCAAAACAAAACGATACTAAACTGTGAATTCTTGTCCCAAAATACCAATTCTATTCTGGCTCATTTAAAGGAGGGGAAAAATGCATATGAAATAAAGCAAAGTGATCTATAGGTGTACCGTTACTGAGAAACAGATCTTGAATCCATTAATACGCAGGAGGTATACTGATTGTTGCATTTCTCGGAAATGTTGAACAAAAATTATCTCAGCTTACACGACTATAGATTGCCCGGATCAAATTCCTCATAGAGGTTGAATTAGGGGGTAATTTGTTATTTTCCTCAAATACTAGACTCAATGGCTGAGAATTAATCGCTATTCCGCATGCTCTTCCGCGCTGCCACCCCCCTTCCCCCCCCCCCCCCCCCCCCTTAAAAAAAATGGCGGTGTCGCGACAGCTGCACCAGCAACGTGAAGGGCTAGGGAGAGTTCTTCGTGCCGTGGCTCACGAGTGAACATCGCCAGATGAAAACTGCATAGTGCTGATAGAATAGCCGTTACAAAATCACATTTATTCAGCCCCTCTGCGTTCGATAATTTTCACCGATCCAGGCATCTACGTGTCAAAAATATAAAACTTATCACCAAATGCCGCTTACAACTGTGAAACATGCGAGCGCGAACAACCCAGCGGTTTAACGGAGAGAATTTAGAGGCCCAGTTCTCCATGAAAATTCGGTGTGGCCGTTGTCGGCGTTGGCAGAACAATCACGGGCATGCTTGTGGCGGGTGGTAGTTGGCACGTGACGTGGCACTGATTGGCCGACGGTTTGTGTGACGTCAATAGATTACGTCACATGGCATAGTTTGACGCGAATAACCAATGTATATTCGCCAGTCCCTAGTCGCGGAGGTTCCAGCCCCCGTTCCTCAGGCCTGCGTGCCAGGAGCGGGGAGTAGGGGCCCTCCTAAATCGGTGGAAATTAAAGTCTTAATCAATCAATCAATCAATTGACGTTGGAGGGTGAGATGCGAATCGAAGAAGGGATCCTTGTATCCTTTCGTGTCGTATACGTACGGCTTGGTTAAGCGGACGTTTATATTCATGTCGTATGTTCTGTAATGTATATGTGGCAACACGCGACTGTGCGCTAATGAGCATGCGTGGTTGAGTGTTTAAACGAGTAGCAATGGCATGTACGATAACCAGGATCCGCCGCAAGGGAGACCTATGGTTGTCGCTTCAAGTTTCCTTTTATTTTCTTTAAGCGACGCAGCACTCAATACAGGACGTGTGCCTTTATAGCCTTAGCTTGACTAATTTCTCCACGTATGTCCTATTAACACACGTATCCGTTTCATGCACCATTCACCAGGAATTCTGAAAGGACCCCATGGGGGACAGAATAGCAGATATAGCGAAAGCGTTATTCTAAACAGCGCGGCTGTCGGAAGACTGACTGGAAAAACGCAGGAAAGGGAATAAATAAATGTAAATTCCAAACCCCGTCGCGGTCGCCTATATCTCCGCTCAGTATAAGCATGCAGGAATGTGTGAATCTCACCATTAGACTGTCTGCTGCGCGTGAATTATCGTCGGGGCAATTTAGCGTCGAACGGGTTTCGCGTGTGCACGCGGAGTGCAGGCAGTGTAGACCACCCGCTGCTATTTCCCGGATAAAAAACACTTTCCACCGCTCCTCGCTGTTGTTGGTCTCGTGGGACAAACCAGAAAACCGGTGGCAACGAGTGGAGATAAGGATGAAAGAAAGCAACAGCATGCTTTAAGCACAGTAAATCACGTTCTGTTTTGATGCAGCTTGCGGTTTGCGAAGCAGTCGCTTACCGTTTTGTCCCGGCATATAAAGTGCGGTTAATTCTTTTTAAGAGGCGAAGTGAAGTCAGGCGAAGGTTGGGTCATTGCGGGGTGCCTTCTGTCGAGGAGAGTAGGGGCGTGAATTAATGGTGTCAAGCTAGGCAGCTGCGACGTACAGCCAATAAAACTTGTCTCTATAGCGTTGTAATATATATCGCATACCTGCACAGAGAACGAACGAAATCGAATGAATTCTGTATACAAGCGATTATTTTGTCATTCGTTGTTTGTTTGTTTTTCGGCGCGCCTTTTGTGCAGCGTGCCCACGAAAAGGTGGTGAATCTAACAAATCTAACAAATAGTCTTGATCGAGCAGATCACGCGTCCGGATAAGATGCACCCGGAACTTCGAGGTCGCGTGGTGCGTACCTAAGAGAGAGTGAGAGAGAGAGAGAAAGAACGCCTTAACACTCATAGAGAAGTATAGGTATGCCGACGAGATTCTTTATTGGCTTCTTAGAACATACGCGTTCGTTGGTAAAGGCATCGCCGATGCTTCTCTGCTAACTAGATACGCCGAGCACGTTGCATATAGAAGGATGAAAGCATGTACGTACTTTCTCTTGGGGTGACCGGTACTGAAAGGATGTTCTAAAGACGCTAGAATGCACATTTTTAAACTTTGTTGTATTATCCGCCTATCTCAAGGCGGCATCATGCCCTAAATAAGTCAGGCGTAATTTATTACGAATGGATCGATCGATTTATATCTTTCAAAAATTAAAGCCCCCTCCTCCGGATGTTCTGAAAGTACCTTGAAGCAATCGGAAACATGTTATGGCTTCAGAAGCAATGTCTTTCAATGTCTGATTTTTGCAACAATACGACCCAATGCTCGAGATTTTTCGCTCACAAAGCCAATGCCGGCGGCCGTCCGCCGGCCGGATTTTCGGCGAACGATGCCTTTAATGCTATATATACCGCGTTAAAAGAGAAGGAAACGTCGGTCTGTAAAGACAGCTCAGATGAAATTAAAATAACTAAAACAGGTCATCGTGCCTCCCTGAGGCCGAGCAAGCGGCCTTTCAGCCCGCTGAGGACACTTGCGGCTGCTACCCCTGCAGCTTTCTGCCGATCGATTACAACTGGTTTGTTGTTTGCCCACCTCTTTCTCCTATGTTCGTTTCTTCTCGTTTTGCCTTCTTTCTGTCCGCTTTCGTTATGAATCGCTTTCGCTTCGGTCGTTTCCGGTGGCGGGGCTATCCGTCGTTTCCCGGCGACGATAAGCCGCAGGACGCCTTATACACAACGAGTTTCCGAAGCGTACACATCAGCCTCCTCAGCACAGGAAGAAGACTGCAGTGGAGTGTGCGGCGAACGAGCAGACCAGCCCAGAAACGGAAACTGGCGCTGTGGCTAATTGAATACTCATGTGTCCTTTCGCGCGAGAAGTTAAGAGGCGGCGAAGAAGTGGGGTGCTCGCGAAGGCGCAAAGGGCCAGCTCTGTTTTAGAAACGAGATACGAAAAGAAGAGGTATCAATATAAAAGTGAGTCTTGAAAACGGCTTCGATTTGCTTTGCAGATAAAGGAAGCAACCTCGGCATATTTGTCGGGCTGAGGTTCGGTCCGGGAAATGCAACACAGTAGCGCAAGGATTTAACGAGGCTGCAAAAAAAAAAAAAAAAAAAAAAAAAAAAAAAAAAAAATTGGCTTCCGGTCACATCGCTGTTCGTGAAGAGTAAGATGTGTCTCGAAAGCTGGCCTAAGAAGGCTCTATAAGAAAGATATATACCAAAAATATTGATTGACTCCGAACTGCATGGGCTCGGCCACAATATGCTGGGCGAAGTTTGCGAACGCCTGTTCGCAGACATTTAAAATGTTTAAACTTATATAGTAAAATATACACGTGTCAGTTAATGCCAAAATCGTTATCGTCATAGCAAGCCGCCTGTAGGCGACGCAGAAGTTGCCGCACTGTGTTGAAGTTGTCGTGTATAGCAGCGTATAGAGCCACTGCACTCACAATATTTTGTGTCTCCGATGTCAGGAATCACAGACGCCGTCTACTATAAACCATCCATACGTGAAAAAAAAAAAAGAAATTTTAAAATTTTCTGCTGTTTCTCAAGGCCATATCTGAGCATATTCGTTTTGTTCGGGCAAGAAGCTTTCGATTGACCCCCCCCCTCTTCGTGCCGAACACACACACACACACACACACACACACACACACACACACACACACACACACACACACACACACACACACACACACACACACACACACACACACACACACGCACACGCACACGCACACGCACACGCACACACACACACACACACACACACACACACACACACACACACACACACACACACACACACACACACACACACACACACACACACACATTTAGTCGATAAATAGTCAAACTCGATTTAACGAAACCCTATTTAACGAAAGTCCCAATTTAATGAAGATATTTCGATTCCCTTTCAGGCGCCCATATGGTCTAATGCTTTCAGTAATTCGAAATAACGAAACTAATTTCGCTACCCTTCCGAATTTAACGAACTTTTTGCTGAAAATGAAGGTGAAAAAGTCTATAAAGTTTTGGTCTATTTTCCAAAAAACGCTCAAGAATGCATTGACTGCTAGCCAATGGTAACATTGTGCAGCAACTACATCTCGCTCTTGCTAAACTGCGTGGTGCAAAACGCGAGTACAATGATTTGAATTCACTAGATTTCGCCGGCGGTAAAAAGCCGGCCCGTCTACCCGGTGTCGGAAGCGGTGCCGCATGCCAACACCGTGACAAATTATGGTTGCTCCTTATGTGTTGCGACAGAGTGCAGGAAAATGCGAGGAAAGTACGCACGAAAAATCCGGGCAGGTGTTGCTTACAAACCGCGAGTAAGCAAAGATAAGCGACGTCTTGCTGCGAAAGAAATTTAGTCCCCTGGGACCCTCCCTGTCGAGGAAAAATTTTCGTTGCTTCGTTTCATACGCGCTTTCGGTGTCGGTGGTTGCGCAGGCCACAGTTTCATTGTAGCAATATAGCATAGTAGATACGTTGTATTACATTTAAAGATGACGTAACAGTATACAGTTTCCCTGGGCCTTCGTTTAAGTTGTGCTTTGCGTCCTTTCAAAACACGATTCCTGCGCAGTATCTGTCACACTTGTTTCTGTGAACACCTGACCGCGCCGTAAGGAAAGGGAGGAAGGTGGGAGTGAAAGTGGTGAACCGATTATGCAAAAACAACATATGCTGCCGATCATCGAATAAAGGTGCAGTGAAATTAGGTTTGCATTGTGTGTAGTACCTAACGAGAAAAACTGAGGAGAAAGAAATGACTGCGTAAGGCTTGCAACACAAAAATCTGATGCAACTTTTGCGTACTATGATTGTGTGCTATGGTGCAAGCTGGCGCCACTTTATGTATATAGTTTAGAACCACTATGCTTCATGGTATATATACTCTGTATCAGCCCGCGCTCAACTTATTTATCTCAGGTGTAATTCTGTTATAGATATCTGCTTCGGTTTGAGCTTTGCACATATACTTCGATTGAGGAAAAGCATTGCTTTCCTCAAGCCAGTTGGGGGACGCCCGCTCCTCGCATAGATACGTGCAACCGGTATTCATGAACAGAACTCCCAGTTAACGATCATGACGCCCACAGCTATATATACACGAGAAGATCGAGAACTGGGGCGCACGGCCCTTTTGATAGACATCATGCTAGGTTTAACGATGCGGGCATTTATGCATGACTTTTTGAGATACCCTCGTGTTTATTCGGTATATCAGCAATGAACTTCGAGAATCTTTCTGTATACATAGGTGTGATCTTGGGATAATAACGACGACGGAAGTCTCTGCATGGGATATGGCTGGGTGGGCATCCTTAGAAGCATGCACAGACTGCGGTGGTATCCCTGTCATCATCGTCTCAGACTGTTTGTATACCTAGTGGAGCACAGCCCTCTTTTACTAATTTCCTTGTTAGATTATTTTACAAGCTCGAAACGATCAAGTACGGTCGCATCAACCGTTTCTGTAAAGCGGTGAATCTTACGGGGTAATGTTTTATTACGAAAGGATAGCGGTAGTGAGACCTAAGCACCTATCTTGCTCATCCCGATGCTTTCTACACTTGGAGGCCGAAAATCTGCATGTAACTTTCATCTGTTAAAAAAAAAAAATGAGGGAGGGAGGAAGAAACATTGTTGCTCTGGCTTTCTCCACAGGGAGCACTGCCCCTAGTCACGTGGTCAGTGCACGTTAAAGAACAGCAAGTGGTTTAAATTTCCCGGGCCCTTCACTACGGCGTCTCTCGACTCAAGGTGAAATTTGCTGCGCCCCATGACCTTATGAGTTGAAATGCGAAGAGTAGAGCTCACGCTCTAAAAACGATAAAATGCTTGCGTCGACATCGACTTCTTTACGCGGATTCCAGAGGCCGCGCTACTCCATTATAAGTCCCTGTCCCAGACCGAGCAAATCGTTTGACGCTGACTGCAAAGCACTTCGCAGTCCTATTATCTTAATTCCCTAATCATCCAGCTGACTCTTCACTCCATTGTTGTCACTTCTATAGTCCGTGGGCAGACTTTATTCGCATATGTTATGATTTGCCGAGCCAATCGACTCCCCCATTTGAGGGGCTGACCGACAGGAAAGATGAGAGGCTGCTCTGCGCAGCTCCCGGTGAGTGAGTGAGTGAGTGAGTGAGTGAGTGAGTGAGTGAGTGAGTGAGTGAGTGAGTGAGTGAGTGAGTGAGTGAGTGAGTGAGTGAGTGAGTGAGTGAGTGAGTGAGTGAGTGAGTGAGTGAGTGAGTGAGTGAATGAGTGAGTGAGTGAGTGAGTGAGTGAGTGATAACGTTATTTAATGCCCGGCAGAGATTAACGCGACCGGGCCATATCAGTATCCCACGTGGGAACATCGAGATCATGTCTCTTCGCCCCTCGATCGAGGGCCTGCTGAACGGCCCTGAGCTGGTCGCTGAGGCTGCAGCTGCGAAGAGCGGCGGATCATCTCGACGAGAGGGCTCGGGATTAACGCCAGTCAGTTGTCCCTTACTTTCCCAGTGCGTGTTTAAGCGTGGCTATATATTTGTGCAGGCCTAGCCCGTTTTGGTGATATTTCGAGGCAAATTTTGTTATACCAAAGCGGGTTCTGATGTGTTTCTTTGTAATTGCCTCCAGGCGACTGCTTGAGCTCTGCATAGTTTGCTGCTAGGGAAGGTCCGACGGGCCAGGTACACACTAAACCTTTTCACACCATTAAAGGTGTAACGCTGTCCATGGGCTGCAGTAGAGCAGCACTGCTTCACCGTGAACATCTCTCGTTGTGCAAATGCCATTTGTTTGGCGACGAAAAGCGGATGCTATCTTTTGTTGAGGTCGCAGCGGACGTTGGTGTGCTGATGGTCAAACAATGCTTTTTTATCACCAGCGCAGAAGAAACGACTGCACTTAGAACGGAATGTCGTGCTCCATTTATACTTATGTCCGCACCTATATACGTATAAATATAGTATAGCGGTACTTCAATCAGAAATCAGCATGTATGGTTTTGCACGGCAACAATGTGCCGGCTTCGTATATGCCTTTAAAGCTTTCGCCGCGTTAGCACTATATAAAGAACCCATGCACCCATTTCGTCGATGTCTGTTTCTATCCTAAGCCGGCCGTGAAGTCGTTGACAGGAGCTGCCAAAATTGGGCAGCACATTTCAGATGGAAATCGAACCCACTCTACCACGAAGCAGGCAAGCTATGCCCGTGCCCCTGGTTAAATCGGAGTTTTATATCTCCTTCGGCGCATGGTCTTGCAGATCACGTGGTAGATTATGGTTGTATCCTAACAAGTTTGTGGAACCTGAATCCGAAGTAAAATTCGAGGTGCAATATTTTCCTGGATGTATGCCAGTGAACTTAATTCTCATCTGATCTAACTTCGCTAAATCGATGCTAATCACTTTTTTTTTTTTATCGTGGAATGTGCGCTGTCACAGCGAGAAGACATCATGCCTCCCTGCGGAACATGCATGTCAGCCTTGGAATAGTGTTGCCTGCATCGGCGCTTCAAGCAAGAGGTAACGGCTGAGACATGAGATACAGTGGTAGAGAGGAACACCATGCAGCATCTGCAGCAAAGAGCACTATGCAGCTAACTACTTGCTTGAGTGATTAGTTTAGTATGATATTCCCAGAGTCAGTGACTGCTGCACTGCCGAGGCGCGCGCAATCCCCTCTTGAATTCGTTACAACAAAAACAAACAAACATTTCTATCTCCTGTACAAACTTCGATCAAGGCTACACGCACCATAAATATTTTACTTTTGTGTCCGTGCTGCAAGATACACACTTAGACTGCAGCGCGGCGCATGCTGCAGCGTCGTAAACGACTGTGACGCAAGGAAGTCGCTGGCGGCTAAGACGACTCGCCTGGCAGCGCATTTCACCCACGCGGCCTAAGCAAACAGGACCAGAACGCGCACGGTGGCGTTCTCAGCGTGTTCTGACGATCGTGCCGTGGAAGCCCAATTGAACTCCTACGACCCACGCCTTCACTGCCACCACCACCGCTGCCACCGAACGTGCGTCACGCAAACGGAGGCGGCTGCTGTTCCCTGCTCGACATGATTGCGCAGGGATCGTCTCACAGTGCGCACACAGGCAGAGAAGACACGCGAAGGCGCACACGCCCAGATCCCACTGCGCACGTGAGCTGCGATTCAAAACGGCACCCCTGTGTGTTGCACTCATTGCAACGCATGCAACTACAGCACGCGCGTTCGAATCCAGCGGCGGCTTGTTGGCTGGCTCCCTGCATGCACCGCGTATACCAAACCGCCCCGGGGCTTTCCCAAGCGACGAGACGCGATACGATTACATATACGCACAAGCAACGAACAAACGCAAGAAGGTTCGCTGCTTCTACGTTTCCTGTGCAAACGAACGCCTGTGTCCGCGCACGGCGTACAGGAGCACGCAGCGGTGGGTTTTGGGAGAGCGAGGAGAGGAGTCGTTCGGTAGCGAGCTCTTTTCTTCTTATCAGCAGCTCGCGGATGCGTGCACAAGCTGTTGAACTTGTGCGCGAACTGCGTGGACAGATTCGTCCTTCGAACGAGCCGAATCGCGCCTGTACGTACTTCTCACTTTATTCTGTTTCTTTTATATTTTATTTGGAGGTATTTCCTTGTCTATATCGTTTTCTCGTTTCACTTGAACCGCAAGTCTTGATTCCTCCTCCTCGTTCGATGTGGTGAGAATCGCGTAGGAACGTAGGTAGCTTGTACACGCTCTTCCCCAAGCACGCACCGGTGTGGTTGGCGGCGTCGATAAGCTGGTTATGTCGCTCAGGTTGGGGCGGCCGACTTCCTGTCCTATTTGCTCTAGTGCCAATCTTGGCTGCCTGCCCGCGCCAGAGACGCTGCCGCTCCATTTCGGCTTGTTCCTGGCAGCTTAAACGAGATCGATTGGGTGTCGCGGCCTTCAATCCCGTGGAGACGAGGGTTCTCGGCATCCATCTTGCCTTATCTCGTGGAGGAGCACCGCTCGCGAAGGGACTGCTGAAGAACATGCGCCAGACAAATTCGAGATCCACAGAGAGGCTTGGCGACGCGAAGCATGTATATACGCAAAACTTCGAAAGTTGTCGCCGCCGGTATAACAAGAGCATGGAGAATGACGATCAATCTTTCCGTTATCTTACCGACAGCCTCCGTATTAGGCTGTCGCCTTTCTTCCTTTTTATGTCGCAGCCGTGCACTGTCCATGGCATGTGCTCAGCTTTCGTAAGATCGGAAGCTGCGTTGAATCTAAGTGTTCTGCGGATGCAGTGACCGTATATATACAGAATAGATGTCCACGCTAATATATCTGCGGTGCCTCAACATCTCAATTCATTCATCGCTCACTGTCCGTGCCATTTTACTCGAGGATGTCTCGTTAGTAGCGCGTAAGATAACAAAACGTCTCCTTGAAAGCATATTATACTTCTACCTTAGGCAGTGGTATGCAGGCCTGCCCTTCTTCTTCGTACTTGGCGCGGCATCGAAGATGCAACAGAAGACCGTCAGTGCATGCGTAAAAGAAGCGGTTGGTATGCTCTTAGGCTTCCTAAAAGCTAAACTTGTAAGAAAGGTCTACTATACATGTAATGTTTCCAATTTATTGCTCATATTCTCTTCCCTTTTGCTGCCATACTGTGTAGTGGCATCCGACATCTGACCCAATATGGCTGTTCAATGGAGGAGGCGCCCCGTGTGCTCTGCGATGTCAGTGCAAGTTAAAGAACCCCAGGTTGTCAAATTTTCCGGAGTCCTCCACTATGGCGTCTCTCATAACCTGAGTCGCTTTGGGACGTTAAACCCCATAAACCAAACCAAACCGATGGAAAAGGGCATGGTTCCGCGGTGGTGAACCGTGCTTGTTTTGAATTTTTCCGATAAACTTGCGATTTGTCCCCTATGGAAGCAACTCATGTGAGTCAGGCAGTCCCTGATCTCGATCGTAGAAAAGAATAGAAGAGAGTTGAGGAGAAATGGCTCTTCTGGCTTTTGAAATCAGCCGCCATGAAGAGATATGGTCGACGTGGGCTTTGGAGGCAACTGAAAATCAATCACATTGACGAATAATTTCGTACAGCGTATAAATAATAAAACATGAAGATCTGGCAAGCTGGGCCCAGCGAGCATCAAATCTGCCAAGGTCACAAGTTATGGGTTACATTTTATTTTATTTATTTATTTACAAAATACTGCGGACACTGAGTCCAAGCAGGGTGGGTGAACAAGTCAATCAAGGCACAAAAGAAAACGCAACACTTCAAAAAAAGACAACACAGTATAGCAGCAATTGGTTAAAACTCATGGGACAATGGATTAACTAGCTGATTCCAATCTGTTACTGTGCGTGGAAAGAACTAAAATTTGTAAGTGTCTGTTCTAGCGAATATATGGGTTAGGGAACTGGGATGGTGTTGACGAGTTTGTCTGGTTGGTGCCGGCGTTAAGTATGATGACGGATCCAAACCGAGTTTGATAAATAAACTTTAATCTAAGCTTTCTTCTTCGATGTTCAAGTAGTTCAATTTTATTTGTCTCCATTAAAGTGGTTGGGGAGTCAGACCTGGCATATTTATTAAAAATAAACCTGACAGCTCTTCTCTGTATTCTTTCCAGATTTTTTACGTTAGATTTAGTATACGGGTCCCACACTATGCATGCATATTCGAGTTTAGGTCTAATTAATGAAGAATAACAAAGTAGCTTAATGCTAGAAGAAGCATTTTTTAGTTTATGCCTTAAGCAGCACAATTTTCTAAATGCAGCAGAGCAGATATTGTTTATGTGCAAGTTCCACGATAGATTGCTACTTATGGTTACTCCTAGGTATTTGTAGTTGGATACTTGTTGAAGAAGGAGAGAGCCTAATTTATATGTGTAGCTATGACTTATGGTTTTTCGGGTTATCGGCATATAAACACTTTTATCAGCATTCAGAATCATGCCCCATCGGTCGCACCATTCGAAAACGTTGTTCAAGGCACTGTCCAGGTCACATTGATCTTCCCTATTTGTAACTTCTCTGTATAGAATACAATCGTCAGCAAACAATCGAATATGCACTGGTGGGTTAACAACTTCAACAATATCATTGACATACGAAAGGAAAAGCAGAGGGCCCAGAACGCTTCCTTGGGGAACACCGGATGAAACTGGGAGAGAGCCCGAACGTTGTCCCCCCACTTCAACAAACTGTTTGCTGTCTTTTAAGTAGTATGCATTAATCCATGTTACTAAAATATCAGGAATACCAATTTCTTTCATTTTAAAAATTAGTTTATCATGAGGAACTTTGTCAAATGCCTTGCTAAAATCCAAAAATATTGCATCGATTTGGCCTTTATTATCTATAGAGGAAGCAAATGAATTTATTACTGTAATTAGCTGTGTTACCGTCGAGAGTCCTTTTCTGAACCCGTGCTGGAAGCTAGATAGCACGCGATTTTTTTCTAAAAATTCGTTCATACAATGTGCAACTATATGTTCTAATAGTTTACAGCATGGGGACGTCAATGATAGGACCGTAGTTCTGCAAGAGAAGACGGTCTCCTTTTTTATAAACGGGAACAATTCGGGCTGTTTTCCAGTCATCGGGTATTTTACCCAATGACATTGAAGCGCGAAAAATTATTACGAGGAATTGAGCCAGAGTTTCGGCATAGCGTCGCAGAAATGCGTTTGGAATGTTGTCAGGGCCACATAACGTTTTGGTTTTCAAGTTCAGCAGCATTGAAAGGACACCATGATAAGTAATAAAATTCACTTCGGCGGGGTAATACACTCGGCTATTGTCGGTACCTGTGCTCGGGGCAGAAAATACACTTTGAAAATAACTATTAAAATGTTCAGTAATAGCCTTTGGATCACATAACGTAGTATTGCCCACCAATATTTGTGTGACTGCTTTCTTTTTTTCACTAATGTAATTCCAAAACTTACTTGGCTCGGTTTTTATAAAGTTTTGAAGGGATGTGTTGAAGAAATAATCTTTTGAATCACGTAAGGCACGTGCTAGATTGTCCAGTATTTCCTTTAGCACATCAGGATCTGCGCGTTTTTTCTTGTACCGTTTTACCCTTCGCCTCATTTCAATTATACTGCGTGTCATCCGTGGCGTTTCCTTTCTTTCTTTTTTGTGCCTGTTAGGTACAAAAGTATTGATACAATACACAGATTTTTTTTAAACTGTCCCAGAGTGCGCAGACATCGGCGTCATCGAAATCTACAAGGGAAGTTTCGAGATGCTCAATGATAGACGCGTCATTGGCACGCGAATAATCTTTAAAGTAACGTGAAGATAAGTGTTTCTTTTTTGTTTGCCGTACTAGAGGAAAAGAAGCACTAACCAAGTGGTGGTCAGACAGGCCTTGTTCCACAGAAACCGTTAAATTCACGATGTCGCGAGGGACGAACAGCAAATCTAACAATGAATTCGTGGGACCGACAATACGGGTTGGTTCATGAACTATTTGCGTCAGGTTGTGGGTAAGCATTATTTTAAACAATATGCTGGCTTGCTTTGAGCAAGCACCGAGACACTCAAGAAGTTCCCAATCCACACCTGGTAAGTTGAAGTCACCCATCAATAAATTTTTACTGTTTTGGTACTGTAAGAGATGATTTTAGTTAAGTAGTCAGTTCCAGAACTAGGGGGTCTTTAAACAGCATATAAAACAAAGTTTTGTCCCCAACAGGAGAGTTTCACACACAGGCATTCAATACCATGTACGTCATCTTGCAAAACAGCTTCAATTTGTTTCTTAATTAGGACAGCCACTCCACCACCCCTAGATTCCCTGTCTTTTCGAAATACAGTATAAGAGGGAGGGAAAACGTCCTCATCCTTCACATCACTGCGAAGCCATGTCTCAGTAATCACTGCAACGTGCGGATCATGGTGTAATAGCGCTAATTCGAACAAGTCTGTCTTATTAACTAAACTACGCGCGTTCATGTTTATTATGCGCAAACGTTTGTTCTGATCTTGCACTTCTCGTCATGCTTTGTCCTGCTGATCTACTCTCTTATCCTGGTACACTATCTTAACGCGTTTATTTTGTGATTTATCCCAGAAAAACATATCTTTATCCACTTTTAGCTTGTCGTGAATAGGGGTGACCTTTTTTTTTTTTTTTTTTGATCCCTCTCTTCTTTCGCGCTATCCCAAAGTAGTTTTCGTGTCAGTTAAATGTCAAATAGTCATAGTCATTGTCGCTTGGCATTTAACAAGTAAATCTGTACTTTTGCGTTTTTTTTTCATGCTCAGTAGATTTATTAAGCATATATGCTGCATTAAATAAGCATATATCTTACGTATAAAGATGAAAAATGAGACCAACGAGCTCGTTCATTCTATGCACCCACTTCTCTGAGGAATAAATAACCACGATGCCGTCATTTATTCTTGTGCAGAGGATGAAGGGCCCGTAATGATCGCACGACCACTAGTTTAATTACTTTCGTCAGCCACGACGTGTTGGTGTCGTGTTTAGTGCGCTAACTACTGTGCCCTATAGGATGCCCTGCCGCAGCGGCCGCTTTTCGACAGAGGCAAAAAGCAAGGCGCCTGTGTGCTGTGCGTTGTCAGTGCTCGTTAAAGAACCCCAGGCGGTCGAAATTTTCGGAGCCCCCCACTAAGGCCTCTCGCGTATAGTACGAGTCCTTTTGAGACGTTAAACCCCACAAACAAAAACTAATTACTTTCGTCAGTTCTGTTCGACTGCTGTCATTAGTGCTTCTTGCCGCCTGAATGCAACAACGGCCAGTACAATTGGGCAATCGAAGTTCAAAGATAACCATGCAGAGTTAAACTACGCAGCCCCACGCACAAGAAAATGTCACGTAACCATTACGTACCCACGCCTTGCTGTACTGATAAAGACTCACACAAAACTCTTCGGGATTGAAATGTGCCCGTTACGCACAAGTGTTCGGCAATGTCTATTTTCTTTTTTTTTTTAACATACAGTGCCTCGTTTTTTACATAAGCCCTTTTAATCCAGGCTGACAATGCTTTTTTGTTTGTTTTTTTAATATTGGGCTTGTTGCCTAATAAGAACTCTGCTGTCTTGGTCCGGCGATGGCATTATTAATTGCAGCGTGGAATGAGAGCGAGAAACGCTTCTTTTCTGATATGGGGAGTACATGTTGTGGAACTGGGAGCGGGACCCTCAGTCCAGGGCCCCCCGACGCTTCCTAAGCGCTGCGAACGAGCAGACGCTGGTCCTCCAGGTATACATATAGGGTGCGCGAAAAGCGTTCTCGCAGTCCGTCTCACTTGGAATGATTATACGAGAGGCCGCTTGAATTGCTTGGCAGGCCAAGGCAGTGTGATGGAGGGTTGCTAGAGGCAAAGTTTGGTTTGGTTTGGTTATTGGAGTTTAACGTCCCAAAGCAACTCAGGCTATGAGAGACGCCGTAGTGGAAGACTCCAAAAATTTAGATCCCCTGGGGATCTTTAAAGTGCACTGAAATCGCACAGCACACGGGCGCCTTGCTTTTCGCCTCCATAGAAAAGCGGCCGCCGAGGGCGGGATTCGATCCCGCGTTTTTGGGAACAGTAGTCGAGCGCCGTAACCACCGCGCCACCCCGGCGGAGTGCTAGAGAGAGACAAAGTGGACATTCAGGACGATATAGAGGGTTGCATGATTACGGTAGAGAAGAAAGAGGCAGGGGAAAGTCTGAATTTGGAGCATTCGGAGAGAGACCGTCTCGGCCCGCGAAAGGCGGCTGCGAGGTGGCGGGAAGGCGCAGCTTATCGCGCGGTTATAGTCAATTAGCTCCCGGTACACAGGGAGCACAGGGTTAAAAAATTGCCGACGATTACGTTACTTCCTGATGCGAAATTTGAGCGCAGCTCATCAGCTGTTTCACCTTTTCGATAGATTGAGGTAAAGATTTCGAGCAAGACACGTATGTACAATTACAGACAACTTTTTTTTTTATTTTTCACACGTATTCCTTCAAGAAACACTCCACTAACAGTTCTTGGCTGTCATGAAAGAAACTTTGTGGTCGGAGAAATGAAGAGAGCAATTAAGTTATCAGGAGGTTGCGGGAGGCAGCGCGTGCCCATAGAAACGTTGCACGACAAACTGATATATCAGCAACTGACTGATGCCGCTGACGCCGCTTGCGATGTGAAGCGATTGAGAACGGGATGCACGCACCGTGATCAGCCGGCGTTTCGGCAACCGGAGAACACCCTCGCTGCCACGCAAGAAGAGGGGGGGGGGGGGGGCAAAGGCTCGGGGGGGACCCCCTCCTCCTCTTTCTGCATGGCGACGACGGTGTTCTACGCAGTCACGTTGCCTTGACTCGCTAGCGGCATCGGTGGCTTCAGTCAGTGGCTGCTAGCGCTGCCTCCGGCACCCCCCCCCCCCCTTCCTTTCCTCGTGTTCTCAGGTTGCTGCGAACCCTCCTGCCCCAATCGTTCGCCGCTGAGTGTACCCCCCCCCCCCCCCTCTTTCTGCTAGGCTCCGGTTGCCGAAGCGCCGGCTTGAACTGGGTGGATGAAAGGGGGGCGCACCGGTTACGAGGCCCACGCGGCCGACGCCAACGACGACGCGAAACCCAGGAACGGGCGCCAAAGTGCTGCGCTTTAAAACTGCCGGAGGTTGGGCCGGCCGCGGTGAACCCGGCGGCGAATGAGCTCGGTAGGAAAGAGCGCGAGCCGAGGCATGTGCCTGTTGACTGCCGTCGAGAACGTCGTGTCCAGGGATCGGTGGGGCGGACGTTGGTAAATGTCGAAGAACAGTAGCGGAGGCCGAGTCGGTAAACGGGATTGGGGTGGGGGGGTTGGGGGGGGTGGTTAGGGTATATAGTGTCAGCTAGAGCGATGACCAACTCTTCTGCCGACTGAACGTTGTTAGTAAGTATACCGAGGCGGCAGTGAGAAAGCGACTCGCGTGGTCGACCACGACTGATGAGAAGGCAGCTAACGAGGCATATTTGGCGGCGGCGGAGATGGCCGGGCGGTGCGATGGGCAGTGTGGAGAGTTGGTTTGCAGCGTGGAAACCTTCTGATATCTGATTTCTCGACATTGCTCTCACATTGAAAAACTATACGCAGAGACACTTAGTGACTTCCGTCTGGCTAGCTTGTAGACGTCCATGTACAGCGCTCCAAATTTATTTTCATAGCAAAAGTCTGACAGCCGAACGGGCCGTTGAACCAGAGCCAGGCGAGGATGCAAACGATGTCGTTCCCCGTGTCTGTATTCTTATTAATGCGAAAGCATTACTTCGCTACGTTCACAGATTTCTGTCCGCAGACCGCGTCCGCAGGCCGCGTCCGACGACCGCGTTAGCAAAACCGTGTCCGCAGCAGTTGTGTGTAATTGAGAAGTGGTAGAGGTTAATGAGTGGTGTCCATCGATAGAGGGTGACGTAATGTTGTGTCCGGAAAAATTATTAGGCCCCTGAGTTAATTAGGTTTTAATTAGAGGCAAAAATGTAGAAGTAAAGGCGAAAATGGTCTCATTAGCCAATGGCTTGGCGCCACATTTGAATGTATCATATACTAAAATCGTTAATTTAATCAGTCAATTAAGATGATGTCAAAGATGCGACGTCACGCAACCTGAAGTCGAGCCAAAAAAATGGCATAGGAAGGGATTGGCGCGCAATTTGAAAGTACCAAATACTAAAGTAGTTAAGGCAGTCAATTAGGGCGACGTCAAAGATGTGACGTCACGCAACCGGACGTAGAACCGAAAAAGGGCATAGGAACGGATTTGGTGCGCAATTTGAAAGTACCGAAGGCTAAAATGGATAAAGAAGTGAATTAATGTAACTTCAAGGATGTGACGTCACGCAACCGGAAGTATAGCTGAAAAAGGACACAGAAATAGATTGGCGCGCAATTTGAAAGTAGCAAAGACTAAAATAGGTAAACAAAAAGTGAATTAAGCAACTAGAAGCAACCAACGGCAGCATCCGTGCTTTCGCATTACTCCAATGCAGATTATGCATTGCTCTTTAATTTTCTATCAGTTATTTGAGCTAACACTTTCGTTATCACAACTGACTGCCGGAGTATCTCTTCCATACATCCCTCCAGTCAACACTGTCCTGTGCTGGCTGCGGCTACCTTATTCCTGCAGATTTCCACATTCTATCATCACCAGACTGACTAACCCAGTTCAGGACAAAGGTGTCTCCCATATCACTCCGTTGACCTTTTCCGATGCCAGTGTTTACACCTTATACATTTAGACTTTCTACTTCCGTAATGATAACCAGCCTGACTATACACCTAATGTAGGTGAACCTTTTTCACATATCCCTCCAGTCAACACGTCCTGTACTGGCTGCGGCCAACTTAATCCTGCAGATTTCCTCATTCTATTATGGTCATCAGACTGACTAACCCAGTTCAGGACAAAGGCCTCTCCCATATCACTCCAGTTGGCCTTCTCCGATGGCACCTGCGTTTGCTGCATACATTTAGATTTTCTGATTACATCATCACCAGCGTGACACACCCACTGCAGGACAAAGGCCTCTTCCGTATACCATCAGCACTAGCCGGACTGTGCACTGCAGGGGAATTAACTTTTCCATATCATTCAGTAACCCGGTCCTAGCTGTGCCAGCTGCATCCACTTAACCCGCGCAAACTTCTTAACCTCATCCGTCCAGCTAACGTTCTGCCGCCTCCTGCTATATACGCTTGCCTTACCTTGGAATTCAATTTATTACCCTTAGCGGCCATCGGTTATCTTCCCTTAGCATTACGTATGACCTGCCCATGCCCATTTCTTCTTTCTGATTTTGACTAAAATGACTTGAGTTCGTTCCCCGACCCACTCTGCGCGGTTCCTGTTTCTTAATGTGACATCGGCCATTTCTCGTTCCATAGCTCTTTCTGCAGTGTGGTCCTTAATTTAGACATTAGTCTAAGTTTCTCCGATTGGTGAGTACCACGGTAAGACACATCCGTTATGTACTTTCCTCTTGAGGGATGCAGCTTCTAGTCACGATCTACAAGTATATATTTGCCGAATGTTCTCCGTGTCATTTTGATTCTAGTTTTTGGTTTCCCTGTCTTCCGGATCTGCGGCTACTATACCTATTCTAAGTATGCAGACGCATTCCTCTACTACTTCCAGTGCCTCGCAAGCTATTGTAAACTGCTGTTTCTTTACGAGGCCAACAACATTGCTTCACTCTTCTGCATATTAATTTTAGGCTTACTACTCTGCTTTGCATGTATAGACCATTAGTCGTTCTTTGCAGTTCCTCCCCTGAGTTACTTAGCAAGGCAATCTCATCAGCAAATTGCAGATTGTTGAGGTATTCTTAATCAACCATTATACTTAATTGTTTCCATTCCAGGTCTCTGAATACACTTAAGCAAGGGGTGAACAGCACATGGAGATCATGTCTCCTTGCCCAGCGCCTTTCCTTACTGCAGTTTTATAATTTTTTTAGGGACGGCTATGATTACTGTGGAGCCAATATGGATATCCTCCAGCACTTTGATAGCTCATCTTCAGCCTGACTTCGCGATGCCTGCGCGGTTGCTGAGATTTCGACTGAGTCAAATGCTTTCGCGCAATCAACAAATGAGAGTTGATTATATTCTGAGCACGTCACCTGGTTGCCACATCAAGAAGTGTGGGAGTGTCTGTGTTAGTACGCCATAGACACGTAAGATGAGATAAGTTATATGTGTTTTCTTGCTATGCATCCTTGCCCGTGCACGTGCCACTAATATGATCATGTTTTCACCTTTTTGTATATTAGTCGACCTCGTTGTTCCCAATAAATCAGTTGCAAGTAGCGCCGCCGTCCTGTCCTTGTCTGTTGTGTTTTCTTCGTTGCGCATATAAGTTTACGAGTATGAACCAACCAGCCCTGCAGAATATATTACGGGACTTCTATGCTGTCATTATCTTCAGATTAGACGAATTAAAATTTAGCAACATTTTCCTAAGCAATCGGTATACTTGTCATACCCTTCATGAAAGCAAAAAAATGACCTTCTTTCTAGTAAGGTAGCACAATACTTTAATTGGTTAATTCACAACGTCCTTGAGCCCATTTACCCATTTCTGCAGGAGCGGGGGCAGAATGCGAGTAAAACGTATCAAAACGCACTCAGTGGTGAGTCTTTATGCAGCTCTAACGTTGATGAATATTATTAGATTATCTACGCGCAAGTGTTCAGCTGGGCTGACTACGTTAATGTTGTTATCTATAGTGGCGATTTTAATCAAACTGGCACAGAGCTGCGATGGTTCAGCTAACTAGTTACTCTATTTCTTTCTGTTTTTTTTTTTTGTTTTTTTTTTTTTTTTTTTTTTTCAGAGAACACTGGTGTTTAAATATTCCTCAAAATAAGGATTGTAAAATGGAAAAAAGAAAAAACGCGCAGTAACAAACTCAGCACTGGTGCCCACAATATGCTATGAAACTCTGCAATTACGCAACTATAACCTAGAACTCTAATTATATTTACCTTCTTAACAAAAGAAAAATTCAGAAAGGCCCATGTACAGCACACACACACAAAAAAAGAAAAGCTACGCTGTCGAAACTGAACCTAAGCAATCTATACTATGGTGTGCTTCATTGGTGTGCTAGCCTACGCACAAATTGGGTCCGTTAAACAACATATACCTTTACACGCCGACAGGCATTCGGCTGGTCCCGTACACGTCTATAACATGGCTCCCCTCCGCAGTGCTATACATTCCTGCAACGGATCAAACACAAGTTTCCAGCAGCTTGGGACGACGTGAGGGGCCTAAATTTTCCACCTGTACACGTTGTCTCAAATTCTCACTAGGGAACACACCAGTGTTCTTGAAGATCAACATACCGCTCTACAGATCAACAAGTGGGGAGTGAGAAGTTAAAAAAAAAACACGAAAAACTTCTAAAATAAACTAAACAGAAAGGACGGCTGGCATGGGCGTGCGACACGAAGCGGTGTACAAGGAAACCCCTTATAGAAGGAGATAAATCTCGAACGTCGTCTCAGTATGCACGCACCGTCGCGTTTGCTTTCGCGCTAGCTTTACACGCGTTGCCTTGGCATTCAGCTTCCAGGCGACGTCTCGCTCGCGTATGGACGGCCCCAGAAGGCCGGTAGAATAGCATCCCCGCAGGCTGCTTACGCCTACGTGTGGATGCGTAGAAAAAGAGCGTCAAGTGAGCCGAGGGGAGAGCGAAGCTGCCCGTCGCGGAGTGTAGTGGCGTTCGCGCGCCACGGCAGTCGATGTATCAATGAAAGCAGTCCTAGCCCCGGGCGATGCAAGAATACGGCGGCTTGTGGTGCTCACACGCGCGCGCTCAGTCTATGGCGCCTAGACAGAGGGAGAGAGCAAGCCGATAACTAGTGTTACGCACAGGAATGCTTAGTAGCCTCCAGCCAGAGTTGGTCCATGACTCTTTCGACGTATCTTTACGCTGCCGCACGCGACAACGCCCAAGGAGGCTGCGCGCCTCTGGAAAGAAACAGTGGGCGAATAACAAAAAGAGGAAGGGAAACCACGACGCTGTCGAATCTGCTGCTGGTGCCTGCGGGCCACCGTCTCCATGACATATACAGGGTCACCGCCGGTCGGTCGCTTGGTCGTTCGAGCGGCGGATGACCGCGCACGCAAGCACGCACGCACGCACGCACGCACGCGCACACACACGGGGACAAACTTGTACTCTGCAAGAGTAGAGTATGGTCCCTTTCCGGGCCATGGCAATACTAGCACCCAGACAGACCCTCGACGCGGAGGACGGCGTCTTGAAAAGAAAGAAAATGGAGCTGATATTGAGACACCAGCCGGTGCGGGCGGGATCGTTCGCTTGTTATACGTCTCTACATTGAGCTCTTCATTCCTTTTTATAGTTCTCTTCTCCCTTTCAGTCGCGCCAGACGGCTTTCTTTTTTCCGATTCCCAATACATCTGAGGTTTCCGGCGTTACGCGCTTTTTGCTGCGAAGAATCGTGCTTGCCATGCACAAGAGGACGCGTGCGCGCCAGGATGGGGGAGGAGGTTCCGATGTTTTCTGCGGGTCTCACCGCGAAGCGGTCATTAGCCCGGCGCGCTTGCCGAGGCCATGCGGCGGGCGAGGAAAACGGAGAAAATGAAGATGTCGGGCCGACAGCGGATCGATGCCGGCGTCCGCGTATATATACTGCACCCGAAGAGACGCTATATGTGCACGACAGGCGCCTATAATGTCCCGACGTCGGAAAGACAACGCGGGACAGTCGTTACACCCGCCCTCTGAAGTCGCAGCTTCAGACGTCTTCGTGGAGATTACGAGACGGAACGTCGTCGGAAAAGGATCGTAATGGGACGTCATAAAATTGCTGTGACCGCACCATTGGATGGCAGTTAAGACAGCTCGAGCTGGAGGCTTGCTCCACCCAGGGGATAAAAAGAAATTACACTGACGCGTTCGATATCCTATGGGCACGTGTATATATATACTGTGTATACTAATACGGCGGAATAGCCTTCGGGGCTCGGCCAATAGGACTCGCTCGGTGTAAAACTAGGCGCGGCTCCAAAGATGCCGCGGATATGCCGAGCTCGCCTCCGAAGCACCATCTGATAAGCGCATATTGCATGGAGCTCATGAAGCGGGCAAATATAACTTACATCGCGTATACGAATCGAAGAGGTCGCCAGGTTGAACAGGTGCTTACATTGTAGCCGTTCCGAATAAGCGTCTCATCGAACGAGGCATACACTCATTCTGCTGTGGTTTACAAGCCCGCGTGTTCTCAGGACGTGGGCGGTGGCATGCAGAGGGGAATTTTTTCGTTCTTCCTCGCTGCACTGACAGATAGAAAGACCACCGCCAATAATGCTCCCACGTCGGCATTTCCTGGTTTAAGCTTCCTTTTGTTTTAGAGCGCAGCTCTTGGCGCCCGTTCCTGCGTTTCGCGTCGTTGTCGCCGTCGACGTTGTCCCGCGTAACCAGCTCCGCAGCCAGGGCAGCGCGCGCTCATGCCGCCACCGTTCGCCGCTGCGCGTACCCTCCCCCCTTCCCCTCACGTTCTCCGGTTGCTGCGACCGCGCGTGTTCTCCGATTGCTGCGCGCGCTCCTGCCGCTAACGTTCGCCGCTGCGTGAAACGTTACTAGATTACTTAACCTAGTAAAGTTGGCTGCGTGTAACCCCCCCCCCCTTTTCCTGCGTGGCGACGACGATGTTCTCCGGTTGCCGAAGCGCCGGCTTGGCATCAGCGGATCACGGTGCTTGCATCCCAAGTCGAAACGCAGAGCCACGTTGACTTGACTCGCTAGCGGCGTCAGCGGCATCAATCAGTCGCTGCTCTCGTCTCCGCGCAACGTTCCTATGGGCCCACGCGCTGCCTCCCGCGAGTCGCGACCTCCTGATTTACAAAGCTTCCTTCATGACTGTCAAGAACTGTTAATGGAGTGTTTCTTGAAGGGTATGTGGGAAAAATAAAAAAAGTCTGGAATTGTACATATATGTCTTGCTCGAATTATTTGCCTCAATCCATCGAAAAGCTGAAACAGCTGATAAGCTGCGATCAAATTTCGCATTAGGAAGTAACGTAATCGTCGGCAATTTTTTTAGCAAGAAATTTTGCATGGGAAAACAATTCCCGACATTATTTTTTGTTCCTGCCCATAACGCCATATTGTCTCTGTTTCCTGTCCGTAGATGGCGACAGGAGCGTTTATAAGACATGTTTATGGCCTTGAGTTTACATTCCATGTGGAAAATGCATGTGGCTGTGCACCACGCTGATGCTGACATGCGATCGAGTTAACTTTATGGAGAGTGTCACATATGTTTGAGAAGTTTTCAAGGCTCAGAAAGAGCCACTATCATGGCATTCTGTGTTAGACGAGTTGGCTACTCTCAAGCGGTTTTAGTAATCTAACAACAGCCAAAATGTGGTTATTGTTTTAGAATGTCTGTTTTATGTTTTTATTTTCCGCTGGGGAATTTAGTCAGCAATAAAAAAATAATGTACTATGGTGCAGTGTAATAACGCTGTGTTTTCGAACGCCGATAGAGGTGTTCGAATCCACTTCTTGCGATATTTTCTTTTCTGCGCTCTTGCTATTTTTTTTTACAGTTGACAACAATAAAATAAATTACAAACATATTTCATGGGAGTGCACGTTCTCTTTTAGGTTGCAATACGTAATTTGTTTATTATTTTAAGTGTCCGTAAAAGCAGCCGTATACAAGCCGGGAGGCAGCATCAAATGCTGGACAAGCTCACACTATTTAATTCCATAATTATTTCCCGCCTTCTGTGGGTTTGTGTTACCTTTAGGTTGCGTTCAGGAACACTTGTGCGCCGGAGTCACTGTTTAAATCGCTGACATGCAACCAGTGAGGAGGAAGAAGTTCCGGGACTCTACCGCTTCTAAGAGATCGGAATTACGCGTCTTTACCAGCTAGGGTGGCAACTAGGGAGTTGCCGTTATCACCAGCGACTTCTATGTCTTCTTCTTTTTGTTGTCGTTGTTCATCTGCAACAGCGGCGAAACGGGTTGCTAGGCGGCGGGATTCTTTTTCAGGCACCGGCGAAATGCTCAAGGGTAACGTAGTCTGCCCTTTGCCAAAAAGAAAGAGAGAGAGAGAGAGAGAGAGAGAGAGAGAGAGAGAGAAACACAGGCGTCTGAAGTTTATTTCAGCAAAGGCAACCGTATGTGTTGTGTTCATTGCTATTAAGCGTAATGATATCAAGAATTGTGGACATATTGTGGGTATGGGCACGGCGGACCTGGGCCCAACATGTTGCTTACGAGGACGCTCTTCTACGTTCTGCAGGTTATCCTGGGTTCCGCCGCGTTACGAACTGGGCACGTGTGGCCCGATGTCATTTATGGCTGCGATGGAAATCTACCTCACATCGACAACTCATCGGACCCGGTATCGTCATTTGATGACACTGTTCTACCAGCGACTGCATTTATCCATCGCACCGTGACGTCATCAGAGCCCACGAGTATAAAAGCAGCGACACAAGAATTCACCTTCAGTGGGCACGGCGGACCTGGGCCCAACATGTTGCTTACGAGGACGATCTTCTATAGTTCTGCAGGTTGGTAGCTATTCGAGCACCATTCGTAGCGATTGTCGTGCCCCCGCCGTTGTCTTGCCTTGGCATATGAATGTTTTATTACTTGCAAGTTGATCCTTTGTGGCGACATCGAAACGAATCCTGGCCCGACTCAAGAGGAAGTTATTGAACAAATTTTAGATGGCCAGTTGTCTCTTCAAGCCGAAATCAGTGAAATGAAAGCAGAGCTAGTTAAGACTGTAAATATGGTAAGTGATCTGCACAGCCTAATACAAAAAATGGAGAAAAAGCTGAACGAAACATCATCCTTCACCGAGCAGCCGCAGGAAATACACACAACTTTGAAATCAATAGAGAATGTAATGGGTTTTCAAGCAAAAAAAACTGACCGATCTCGAAGATCGAAGCAGACGGTCCAACCTCATAATTCACGGTATTACTGAGGAACCTAACCAAACAGAAGCTACGCTGAAAGATAAAATAATCAAAGAAGTTTTCGAGGACAAGCTTCAAGTCAGTTGCCAATCTATCGGGCGCATTCATAGGTTGGGGCGTCGGAACGACAAACGACCTGTTATTCTCTATTTACAGAATTTTGCAGAAAAAACGACAATAATGGAAAATGTTACAAAGCTAAAAGGCTCAGGAATATCAATTCAGAATGATTATTCCCAGTCTACGCTAGTGACACGAAAACTACTTTGGGATAGCGCGAAAGAAGAGAGGGATAAAAAAAAAAAAAAAAAGGTCACCCTTATTCACGACAAGCTAAAAGTGGATAAAGATATGTTTTTCTGGGATAAATCACAAAATAAACGCGTTAAGATAGTGTACCAGGATAAGAGAGTAGATCAGCAGGACAAAGCATGACGAGAAGTGCAAGATCAGAACAAACGTTTCCGCATAATAAACATGAACGCGCGTAGTTTAGTTAATAAGACAGACTTGTTCGAATTAGCGCTATTACACCATGATCCGCACGTTGCAGTGATTACTGAGACATGGCTTCACAGTGATGTGAATGATGAGGACATTTTCCCTCCCTCTTATACTGTATTTCGAAAAGACAGGGAATCTCGGGGTGGTGAAGTGGCTGTGCTAACTAAGAAACAAATTGAAGCTGTTTTGCAAGATGACGTACATTATATTGAATGCCTGTGTGTGAAACTCTCCTGTTGGGGACAAAACTTTGTTTTATATGCTGTTTATAGACCCCCTAGTTCTGGAACTGACTACTTAACTAAACTAGAAAATCATCTCTTACAGTACCAAAACAGTAAAATTTTATTGATGGGTGACTTCAACTTACCAGGTGTAGATTGGGAACTTCTTGAGTGTCTCGGTGCTTGCACAAAGCAAGCCAGCATATTGTTTAAAATAATGCTTACCCGTGCACAACCTGACGCAAATAGTTCATGAACCAACCCGTATTGTCGGTCCCACGAATTCGTTGTTAGATCTGCGGTTCGTCCCTCGCGACATCGTGAATTTTACGGTTTCTGTGGAACAAGGCCTGTCTGACCACCACTTGGTTAGTGCTTCTTTTCCTCTAGTACGGCAAACAAAAAAGAAACACTTATCTTCACGTTACTTTAAAGATTATTCACGTGCCAATGACGCGTCTATCATTGAACATCTCGAAACTTCCCTTGTTGATTTCGATGACGCCGATGTCTGCGCACTCTGGGACAGTTTCAAAAAAATCTGTTTGTATTGTATCAATACTTTTGTACCTAACAGGCACAAAAAAGAAAGGAAGGAAACGCCATGGATGACACGCAGTATAATTCAAATGAGGCGAACGGTAAAACGGTACAAGAAAAAACGCGCAGATCCTGATGTGCTAAAGGAATTACTGGACAATCTAGCACGTGCCTTACGTGATTCAAAAGATTATTTCTTCGACACATCCCTTCAAAACTTTCTAAAAACCGAGCCAAGTAAGTTTTGGAATTACATTAGTGAAAAAAAGAAAACAGTCACACAAATATTGGTGGGCAATTCACTACGTTATGTGATCCAAAGGCTATTACTGAACATTTTAATAGTTATTTTCAAAGTGTATTTTCTGCCCCGAGCACAGGTACCGACAATAGCCGAGTGTATTACCCCGCCGAAGTGAATTTTATTACTTATACTGGTGTCCTTTCAATGTTGCTGAACTTAAAAACCAAAACGTCATGTGGCCCTGACAACATTCCAACGCATTTCTGCGACGCTATGCCGAAACTCTGGCTCAATTCCTCGTAATAATTTTTCGCGCTTCAATGTCATTGGGTAAAATACCCGATGACTGGAAGACAGCCCGAATTGTTCCCGTTTATAAAAAAGAAGACCGTCTTCTCTTGCAGAACTACCGTCCCATATCACTGACGTCCCCATGCTGTAACATATAGTTGCACATTGTATGAACGAATTTTTAGAAAAAAATCGCGTGCTATCTAGCTTCCAGCACGGGTTCAGAAAAGGACTCTCGACGGTAACACAGCTAATTACAGTAATAAATTCATTTGCTTCCTCTATAAATAACGAAGTCCAAATCGATGCAATATTTTTGGATTTTAGCAAGGCATTTGACAAAGTTCCTCATGATAAACTAATTTTTAAAATGAAAGAAATTGGCATTCCTGATATTTTAGTAACATGGATTAATGCATACTTAAAAGACCGCGAACAGTTTGTTGAAGTGGAGGGACAACGTTCGGGCTCTCTCCCAGTTTCATCCGGTGTTCCCCAAGGAAGCGTTCTGGGCCCTCTGCTTTTCCTTTCGTATGTCAATGATATTGTTGAAGTTGTTAACCCACCAGTGCAAATTCGATTGTTTGCTGACGATTGTATTCTATACAGAGAAGTTACAAATAGGGAAGATCAATGTGACCTGGACAGTGCCTTGAACAACGTTTTCGAATGGTGAGACCGATGGGGCATGATTCTGAATGCTGATAAAAGTGTTTATATGCCGATAACCCGAAAAACCATACGTCATAGCTACACATATAAATTAGGCTCTCTCCCTCTTCAACAAGTATCCAACTACAAATACCTAGGAGTAACCATAAGTAGCAAGCTATCGTGGAACTTGCACATAAACAATATCTGCTCTGCTGCATTTAGAATATTGTGCTGCTTAAAATTCTCCTTCTAGCATTAAGCTACTTTGTTATTCTTCATTAATTAGACCTAAATTCGAATATGCATGCATAGTGTGGGACCCGTATACTAAATCTAACGTAAGAAATCTGGAAAGAATACAGAGAAGAGCTGTCAGGTTTATTTTCAATAAATATGCCAGGTCTGACTCCCCAACCACTTTAATGGAGACAAATAAAATTGAACTACTTGAACATCGAAGAAGAAAGCTTAGATTAAAGTTTATTTATCGGTTATTACATAACAAACTCGGTTTGGATCCGTCATCATACTTAACGCCGGCACCAACCAGACAAACTCGTCAACACCATCCCAGTTCCCTAACCCATATATTCGAACAGACACTTACAAATTTTCGTTCTTTCCACGCACAGTACAGATTGGAATCAGCTAGTTAATCCATTGTCCCATGAGTTTTAACCAATTGCTGCTATACTGTGTTGTCTTTTTTTGAAGTGTTGCTTTTCTTTTGTGCCTTGATTGACTTGTTCACCCACCCTGCTTGGACTCAGTGTCCACAGTATTTTGTAAATAAATAAATATGTATTTTTGAACACACTTTTTTTTTTTCATACAACGTAAACTGCACCCTAAAAATTGACATAATCGCAGATATATCGGCAGGCTTCTAGTTTTTTTTCTATCGTTTCAGAAACGCACTTCCGAGTTTCTTATGAGTCTTAATTCCTCACTATGAATGCAAGACAAACTTGGGAACTACACTATACATTGGAAGCCGAGACTATATATATATATATATATATATATATATATATATATATATATATATATATATATATATATATATATATATATATATATATATATATCTCAAAGCTTACGACTTCTGCCTTCAATATTCTCAGCATATGAAAAGATCTACAATAAAACGTCAACATTTTTTATGATCGTCCACTGCAGGAGACAGCAGATGTGTTTTATGATCATCCCTTTAGATACATACCGGGTTTATTGAGTAGACTGCCTCTGCAATAAAGCGGCAATGTTTCCACCTGAGCTGGATATTTGACTGTATTGAGTTTCTCAATTAACCTTGTCGCTCCATGCTCAGAGATTCAGATGCCGTGTGTTCGCTTTTTCTTTTATTTTTCTTGCTTTCAGCGTATCCACCAGAGGCGTATAAACTTGTCCAGGGTATACACAGGTCCTATCTGGCCAACAACAACGGTACGAGTCCGTCAAGAGGTGACAAGGCACGGCCACCACGCCTTCACGAAGA
This sequence comes from Amblyomma maculatum, assembly GCF_055883805.1. Classification (NCBI taxonomy): domain Eukaryota; kingdom Metazoa; phylum Arthropoda; class Arachnida; order Ixodida; family Ixodidae; genus Amblyomma; species Amblyomma maculatum. The sequence goes on from NC_139344.1 coordinate 329,007,929, forward strand.
GGACGGTTCGCCGGGTCAGTTGGGTGGCGGGCTGCTTTGAGCGACATCTGCCGCAGCTACCTGTCATCCGAAGTTCGAGACACGTCCGACTGTCGCTCCCGGTTCATCAGTCTTCATTGACACCCCAGACAGACAAGACGCCGCGGCGTCGCGCGCCGCCGGATGCATGCATATGCGTCTCGCGCGGGTTCCGGCACCGACAATCGCTCAACGTCTTCCGCCTTCCGGCAGACAATCGGCCTCTTCTGAAGGGGGACCATCGGCCGCCAAGGCGAAGGAAGTTAAAAGGACGCGGTATACCCTGTGCTCTTTTGTTGAACGGCATTCATTTCCCCCCCCCCCCTTTTTTTTTTCTTTTTTTGCTGAAAATTGAAACCAGAACGCGGCACCAATTGAATAATCATTCTTTTGGTTATGTTGAAAGACAACAGAAAGTGAGACGGTGCTTAGGTATGCTGTGTTTTGGGCAAGACTTGAACAGGGGGCACGTGATGCACGATCAGTGACCAAGAGGACATACTGGGGACGTATAAAGTCAGAATCCCTCTTATCTTGCCTACCTTTGCAAGTTACGCTGCCGCTTATGAAATGAAATGAAATAATATAATAATAATAATATTAATTTGCTCACAGGAAGGAAAAGGCGCGGTATCTGTCATACTTGTTTCTGTGGACACCTGAACAGTGCCGTAAAGGAAGGGGGGAAGGTGGGAGTGAAAGTGGAAAGAGAGAAAGAGGAGCCGTAGTGGATGGCTACGGTGTAATTTTGACCACCTGGGGATCTTTAACGTGCGCTGACATCGCACAGCACACGGATGCCTCTTCGTTTCTCCTCCATCGAAACACAGCCGCCGCGGTCGGGATCGAACCCAGGTACTCCAGCACAGTAGTCGAGTGTCTTACCACTGTACCACCGCGGCGGATGAACTTAACGCCAAGGTTAGTTGCGAGTTTGTCAACTTGGAGAATGTATACATGAAGTAGAAGTGTGCCGTGTAGAACGCGGGCACATCAAATGAACCATAAATCATTAGCATTCTGGTTTGGTCTCTAACAGTGTTCATTCTGACTCATTGCTATAGACACAGTCTGTTCCAATACGCTGCTTGTTTGGGTATACTTGCTTGCAGTTCATTCCTGTATGCGTTCCACCGTACAACTATAGTACCCGCCTTTAGTGTTATCTGCTATTTTACATGTAGGCTCGTCCTTGCCAATTTGCACTTCGGAAACAAAGCACCGTGGCCACTAAGACTTTTGCATTGTTTATAACGAATATATAAGTAAAACTTCTTTCTTCACGCTTCACCAAGTTTGTTCATAAGCTCGACGAACTACCGAGAACATCAGCTAACAAGCAACAAAGTTACACTGTGCTCGATTTATGCATTCTTCGTTTTACATCCCATTGAAAAAAAAAAAAAAGGAAATTCCCCCCTCATTAGTCCGTTATTTCACTCCCGGCACTTATAATCTGTGTCATGTGTGTGCGTGTGTGTGTGTGTGTGTGTGTGTGTGTGTGTGTGTGTGTGTGTGTGTGTGTGTGTGTGTGTGTGTGTGTGTGTGTGTGTGTGTGTGTGTGTGTGTGTGTGTGTGTGTGTGTGTGTGCGCGTGTGTGTGCGTGTGCGTGTGTGTGTGTGTGCGCGTGTGTGTGCGTGCGTGTGTGTGTGTGTGTGTGTGTGTGTGTGTGTGTGTGTGTGTGTGTGTGTGTGTGTGTGTGTGTGTGTGTGTGTGTGTGTGTGTGTGTGTGTGTGTGTGTGTGTGTGTGTGTGTGTGTGTGTGTGTGTGTGTGTGTGTGTGTGCGCGCGCGCGCGCGCGCGCGCGTGTGGTTTGTGTGCGTCTGTGTGTGAGAGAGAGATAGAGGGAGAGTGAAAGTGTTGCGGGAAGTTCGGCCTTGGCCGCTCTCGTCCATTCACAGGAAAGAAGGAATCTACGCCGTTTCCAGAATCGTAACGTACACGCACACTTATGTACAAGAAACGAAAAAAAAAAAAAAAAAAAAACAAGGAGCGGAAACGGGGCATGTAAGCCGCGGTGCACAATGGCAACAAGTGCATGTTTGTCTCTCTTGCCGGTAAAGCGATTTCCGCTCGCAGCGAATGCTGGGGGAGGCTCTGCGGTAATGTTCGACAACTGCTGCGCACAATGGACCTGCAAGGTTCGTGAATGCACGAACTTACCACGTAGCGGGGTGTGGCAGAAAATAAAATAAAACTCGCACAACACACCGTCCTGTGTATAACCCATTCCGTGCTCCACTGAATCGCCGGCGTGCCTTGTCTGGCCGTGATCTCGGAATGTTTCTTTTGCGAGCTTTGCTGCTTTTGAGTGAAGGTTATATAGAAGAGGAAGCAACGTTCGCTCATCACGTCGTGGAGGTAGGAGTCTGCTGAAATCTCGAAACCGCTGGTAGTTCTTAAAGCCTGCAGGTATAGAAACAGACGTAAACGCTATATAACTCCAAGCCCAGATGAACGCGTCCGGTTCACGCACGTGCCGAGCAACGCTCTATATTCATTCAAAATTACGATGGTACCTCCGAATCTTTTGAAAACCGCGCTGATTTCCTATGCCCGTCGAAAACGGTGTGAAAGCAAGAAGTACTTTTGGGTCAGATTTTCCATTGAGGAGGAACAGTCGGCCATTATAATCATCATGTTCGCGTAGCATCATTGGGCCAGCAAGCCTGGATCATCAGCTATAGCCTACAAGTCAGCATGCCGCCAGCAGAGCCCTGGACTATACGGGCACCGACCATGTATCTCCTGCTAATTATTATTCTCAATAAAAGTCCTCGCCCCCTTTCTCTTTCTCTCCCTCAGCTCTCTTACGTTTACGTTTTCTTTTTTTTTTTTTTTGCGATTAAATATTTGCAATGTCTGCTGTGAGCTACGCGTGCTGCGCGTGCAGCGTGCGTGCAGAGATAACATTGACGAATGGTCGCAAATATTTCTATTGATATTGTTAGTTAATCGAAACAAGCTATAGGATACGAAGAGCGCCAGCCGTTTGCGTTTGCTTTGTCTGACATTACCCTGTGCGGCGCAATAATTTTATTGTGAGGAGCGAATGCTGCAATGAATGTCAGGTGTGAATCGCATGATAGCACCCGATAGGAGACGTGCCGCGAATGGCTCATGTCTATTAACACGAATAAGACGTCCCTAATTACATGCCACCACAGACAGTCCTTTCCTTCAGCTAAATACTACATATACATGGCTCTGAAATTTCCACAGTTGACTCTTATAGGTATCTCGGTGTCACCATTTTCTATATCCTTAATTAGTATACCCATGTCTCTAACATTACTAAATACTCCAATCGCGTTTTTGGTATTTAAAGCCGTAACCTGCGACTATAGTACCTGCTTCAGTAAAACTACATGTCGACCTATTTAACGTTTGTCCGTCCCAAACTTGGAATACGTATGCACAGTTTTGGATTCTTCCCAGTCTAACATTTCCCTTCCCCTTGAATTCGTCCAGAATCGTGCAGCAAGGTTAATTCATTCCGACTACTCATTTTATTTAAGCGTCACTGATATGAAGTCAAAATATCACCTTCCTTCCTTCTGGACGGGTCGCAAAATAGCTTGACTATGCATTCTTCACAAGTTTTATCATTCACCATTTAAAAACTGCGTTATCATGTCTTGTCACCGCGTATCCCATCGACTTAATCACTTTAAAGTAGTATATCCTCCATTTGCAAATACTACTGCGCATCTAAACGCTTGGCGGAGCTCGACAAGCGCTCATTGTGTTAAAAAAAGGGGGGTAAACATTCATTCATTCATCGTCTAGACAGCAAATGACTGGGTCGCATTCCTGCCGACGCAGTTCATCACACTCATCCAGGACTCTTCAAAGCATTCAAGGAAAAACTGTAATGGTCCACCCCTCATGCAATACCCCCAAAGGTGCATTTGAGGTATAAACATATTATTAAAAAATAAATAAATGAACTAATAAATAAACAAACAAACTTGGTACCCTGTTTAGACTAATATCGAACAAATTAAAAGTGAAATACTGCGTCCAGTCAAGTATTAAAACAAGTTTCCTATATATATATATATATATGTGTGTGTGTGTGTGTGTGTGTGTGTGTGTGTGTGTGTGTGTGTGTGTGTGTGTGTGTGTGTGTGTGTGTGTGTGTGTGTGTGTGTGTGTGTGTGTGTGTGTGTGTGTGTGTGTGTGTGTGTGTGTGTGTGTGTGTGTGTGTGTGTGTGTGTGTGTGTGTGTGTGTGTGTGTGTGTGTGTGTGTGTGTGTGTGTGTGTGTGTGTGTGTGTGTGTGTGTGTGTGTGTGTGTGTGTGTGTGTGTGTGTGTGTGTGTGTGTGTGTGTGTGTGTGTGTGTGTGTGTGTGTGTGTGTGTGTGTGTGTGTGTGTGTGTGTGTGTGTGTGTGTGTGTGTGTGTGTGTGTGTGTGTGTGTGTGTGTGTGTGTGTGTGTGTGTGTGTGTGTGTGTGTGTGTGTGTGTGTGTGTGTGTGTGTGTGCGTGCGTGCGTGTGTGTGTGCGTGCGCGCAGATAAGAACGGTAATCGAGGATCGAGGTCCCATGACTCTCTCTTTGTTTTTAATGAAATTGTGGCAATATACGGCGTTGTTTTCTAAAAAAATGTATATCATTAGAGTAGGAAAACGCCATTTTTTCACATTTCAAAAAGGTGCAAATTTGGAGGCCTGCGGCTTGTGCATTAAAATTTTGTCAATCATTATGTTTTACTCACTAAATCTTCGCAACTTCTACTTTTATAAAAAAAAAATGATGAAAATAGCGTTTTGTTGCTGCAGTTGATTTAGTAAAAAAAAAAAAATCAAAAACATTGCTCCAAGAGTGACGCGCTGCAACGAAGTTCATTTTCAACCTTAAATACTGGCATGATCATTTACGTTATTTGAGCTAAACCTCTTTCTGTTTATTATGCAGGTCGTGTTTTGTAATTTGTGGCAAAATTTGGAGCTCCAGACCGCTAAGGGTGCTCTCCACAACGCATCAAAATCGCCCGAAATTCGAAAACAGGAAAAAAGGGAACTGATTCCAAGTTAAAAACAAATAAAAAAAAACGTAAACTTTTTCTTCTTTTTCTTTATTTTAAATCCGCTTCAATAATCTTCAGTACCTCAGAAATATTACGGACTAAAACGGTTTTGCCGTATATTGTTTAAAATAATAACAATAAATATAAATCTGAACGCTTATCCTAAAATTGTCAATATTCAGCCCAACATTCTGTCACGAATAAACAAATTTCTGCCACTTAAGCTTATCATTTACATTATCCAGGCCTTTTCGTTTATTCCTACAAAAATTTGAAGCTCTACAGTTGTTCCTTTTTTCTCCATAGTAATTTGAAATTGGACAAAATTCAAAAATATCAGAAATTGACACATTTGATTCGAATTTAAGAAACCACTGTGTATTCGATATTTATCGATATCTTTAAAAAGGATCCTAAGTACTTTATAAAAATAATGCACTAAAGTGCATGGCACTGTGTAAAAAAAAAAGTATAAAATTAATACAAAACTGAAATTATGTTTTTATTCTACAGAAATGCATGGTTTTCGCTTAAGAGTAGGCGTCAAAAATTCGATTTATTATTTGCTAAATTTTGTTACATTTTATCTTATGCAATATCCAAAGCCTTCCCAATGCTTATAAAGTATATTTCCGCTTGTTGGCAGGGTTGATGATAGCTAAAAATAGAATAAATTTGCTATTTCTTGCAATTTTATGGGAGAACGCAAGTGATGGTTTAACTTTTTTCTATCCTGTATTTTTTTTTTTTTTTTTTTTTATGGAGAGGTGCAGTGATATTCAATTTAGTTCTTAATAATATTAGCGTGTTCACAGGCAAAAGCTCAGTGTCGTTGGTTCGCGGAGGGGTGTGCGACATCGAGAGGTCAATTACTCAGCTGGCTACACCAAAACTGTTACGAAGACAGGGGTTTACGGGAAACGGTAGCAGGGCAGATACACACAGTCAAGTGTCTACAGTCCTAGCTAGGAGAAGCGCACGAGAGTCTTCAACTTCTTCGTCGCTCAGGCGCTACCTCAAATCCCCAGGTGGCAATATCACTTCATTTCTCAGTTATAACCAACGTTCTAATTACTTAACAATGCTATATTTCTAAGAATATATTTTTTTTGTGTGTCACAAGCAAAACGCTTTGCAGCATGATAGTTTTGGTGGAATTATATATTTATTTATGGCAGCAGCACGAATAAGCCGACATGACGAGCATTCTTGTCGACTGAACTATAGCACAGAAACAGGACGAGCCAACAAGGAGCGAACTTGCCGCCCACTTAACGTGCAAAGCGTAACTTACACTTTAGGTGGACGCTATATATATATATATATATATATATATACGCTCAGAAAACGTCAGACGTAGTGAAGAAAAGAACGTATTGGCGTTTCGGCCGCGGGACCGGCCCCGTCGGAAGAAACTAAGTTACACTGCCTGTAACTAAAGTTTCTTCTCACGATCGAAGGCCGCTCCCGCGGCCCAAATGTCAATACCACGGTGTTAGAACGTATATATATATATATATATATATATATATATATATATATATATATATATATATATATATATATATATATATATATATATATATATATATATATATATATATATATATATATATATATATATATATATATATATATTATATATATATATATATTCGCTCAGGCCTATGAGAGGATATGGTCTCATGGTCTCAGGCTATGAGGGACGGTGGATTATAAAAATCTTTATTTGTCAGATGCAAGTCCAAGTCCATCGCTATGCTGCTCTGCGTATATATCTTCCGTGTAGAGTTTTGTTGATTGCTGTTGCTTCAAACGCTTTCTTTAAAGCACGTGAACAGGAGATGCACATAGACTAACTCAGAGCTCAAAGGGCACGTGCATCTGAAATGCGTACACACGACACTGCTGCCTCATCCTTCGAATGTTCTGCGAAAGCAAAGCGTTCAATATGCGAAGTAAGATAAGTCATGCTCACCAGTAAGGCCTGCCCACTCTCTCGTAATTTTTTACGTCATTATTGCGTCGTTTACCGCACGCCGTGTCTGCCCCGAGAGCTCGTGTAATCTATTCGATGTTGTCTCCGTGTGTACACCATGCTTGTACAATAATGCGTTGCTCAAGAAATTTGTTACCCCTACGAGTGGTCGTTGAATATTCTATGACGCAAAAACATCGACTCACAGTAAGCTGCATTTTAAGAACTGCCGTGAAGGACACACCACTTCCACAATGCGAAGAGGGGTGCTGTTCCGCTAAGGAACGGCGTGAAATTGCTGCAAGGCGAGATGAAACCCGATAAACCCGCGAAGCAAAGTAGCACGCCCAAAGCGCAAACACCGGAACATGAAAAGCAAGAGATCGAACAATATGTATACAAGTTACAGCTTATAGGAAGCTTAAAAGGGGAAGAGGAAAGGGAAGGGTGTATAGCTGGCAAAAATAACATCCTGCACATGACGGCACGCGCCTAACAAGCGCCGGTCGTCGCGATCGGCATAAACCGACGATAAATCTCGCTCCGCGGCGGCGCTTCAAGCGCGCGCTCAATTACTATAACTGGAGCAGGTGATTGCATCGGGCCGCCGCCGCGGTTCCGCCAACCGCGCGCTCACGCGTGTCCCTTCGTCCGCGGATACACCAAAGAACAGCACAGGAAAGCTATATGCTGCCTTTTCCGAGCACTGCCGAAGAAATAAAAGAGAAAAAACTTGACGCACACAAGCTTGTAGCAGTAAAGAAGGGAGACCCGCTGAGTTGCACATGCATTAGGTAAACATTAGTCAACACCAGCGAGGCTGCAATTACGCGACCTCCAGTGTGTGTGTGTGAGCTCGCCGCTACAGTCTTGTTACGTACGCGTGTATGCGAGAGTGCTCGGCTATAATATCGTGCCTCGTGTCAGCGTGTACATCGTCGTCCCAGCCGCAAGCCGACAATTAACGGGCACCGCGCGTGACAGGCGCGTTTGGAGGTTCGCTACGGGCGCCGATGGCTTCTGCAGCAGTAAGCTGGGTGGACGAAAGCTGGTCGTTTATGTGCGGACCGGGTGTCGATGTCGACCTCGCCCATTGTACACAGCGCGCACGTGTGTGCGTGCACACGTAACAGGCATCTGGAGGGACATCTGCTGCCAGGTGAACCACGAGCCGCGCCCCTTACGGTGCTCGGCTAAAAACGGTGGGGCATCAACCATTAATGAGACACCTTTCCTTTCCCTCCCCGCTTCTGCGCCTCCCTTCTTCTCTCACCGGACTTTCCCTCTTTCATATTTGCTTCGCGGCACTGTATAACGCCGTTGCGCCAGGGATGATGGGTATCGGTGCGCTCAGAGGGAGAGCTTAGGTTTTCATGAAAATTCTTGTTTCGAGAAGCCGCAGTTATCGGATGTAATCTATAAAAATGGCCTCAGACCGAAGCTTGCTGATACTCTTAAAATATGCAAGCATTCGGCTAGATTTCCTTTTTAAATTTATCCCTGTAGGTGTACTGCATGCATCCCCCATATATGCACACAATTTCTATGCACGAAACGGCTGTAGATAAAAACGTCCCCGAAATTACAGCCTCGTAAAAAGCATCCCAGAAAGAAAAGGCCCCTTGGTGGTTGTTGTTGTGGCTGTAGGAAGAAGGAAAAGAAAATGCACGGGCCTGCTACTGGCTCTGTAGCTGAGCCACCTCTGCTGCCTCGTGCGGACAGAAGACTCGTGAACGCGCTCGGGAAAATCCCCCGCAGCGTCGTGAACGCGCTCGACGGTGGCCGGCGCGTCGCGCATGCGGAGACTTCCTCTGGCTGGCGCGCGGACATCAAAGCGCGCAGGACGCACGCTTACAGTGCCCATGGAGTTGAGCCCTAATCAGAGGTGTGACTTTAGCTCTATAGCGCCTTTCTTTTTTTTTTTTTTTAAGAGTCGCAAATGGTTGGATGTGGGCCAAGAAACCATTTATTTCAGAGCGTAAGCTCTATACTGCTCCATTGTCAAAACTCAAGGTCATACTACTCCGAACATTTGACCTTGAACTCTCTCGTTGTCCAGGAAATATTGTGCGCAGGCACGAGAACACTGTGGTATCGCCACAGCCGATCACGGCTCGAGTAAAACTGGAACACTGGGACACTGGAACACTATAGCGAACATCGCCGTCTTCGTCAAGTTCCAACTGCAATGCATTCCCATGCTGTGTAGCGATGATCGTCGTTTTCATAAAGTTTCATCTGCGCCGCTCCTTCATTTAACCCATCAGTACATACGCACATATGCAATATGGGCGAGTGCAGACGAGGTCTGCGAGCGCGGGCAAATCCACCAGGCGTTGTCACAAAATTACCCATGGTGGCAAAGTTACTCTGGCTAAAAACAGAGACCGCAGCAGTGCCAAACAGGCTGCTAAGACCATCGAAAACTAGAAGTCAGATTAGCCAGTTGCCAAGAAGCTTATCAAGCGCGGAAGCGGGCCGAGTTTGAAGCGGCAGCAGCGACGGTGGCTGATGGCTTCGACTCTCGAGAAGCTTGGTTCAAGGATAGTTGATGTAAGGGATCGTCAAGGTGCGCGCGGGGGCGTACATTGCCCTGTAGACTGGAAGTCGAAAAAAAGAGGCTGGGGAGTAAACCGGCGCCTCGCGCGCAGGTGGTGGCGCATTGCTTAGTTAATCCCCTTCGAGTTCCTGAATGGGAAGCGGGAGCCGCTCCCTATCTCGTTCGAAGGAATGCGCCGCAAAGCGTCGGCAGCGTCTCTTGTGTAGAAGCGAAGGAGACAGGTGTCGTCCGCGGATGGTCAGACAGGTGCGTGCCAGATGCGTGGGAACGAACATCTTCGCGAGTGCTCACGGGGTCAACTCCCCCTAAACTAAAAAAAAAAAGAAGAAAAAAAAAAGAAGCTCCATGGGTCACCTGCCTGTACTGTTTCAGTGTGGAAAGAGCGCTGGAGACAGCGGTGACCGGGCACGGGGCAAGGGTGAATTTTCTTGGCCCAATCACGCCGCTTATGGCCAGTGATTGGATAGCTCGGGCCAAGGGGTGTGAACCCGAGGTGTAAACTGAAGTTGCCGAAGGTTCGTTGGGTGTTCTTGGTTGGATCGGGTCTTAGGTAGGTGCTCTGCACCATCGGCTCTGCCGAATTTGGGAGTCTCTCCCGGGAAGACCGACCAACAGGTTCCAGTTGTTGCCACATGTCTTTGCAATCTTGTAAAAGTGTACATATGTAAATAGATGTACTACATAAAGCTCATAATCAAGTTCATCTGTCAAGAACCTTCAGTCTTGTGTTAAGATACCCGTCCCTGACGGAGCAGCACCGCTGGTGGTGCAACGGGTCCCTGCCTGGAGAACGAACCAGTTCGCGCCAACCCCTGGTTGGGCGGAACGACGGTTGCGAAATTTACTGGCGCAGTCGACAGGATGTCTCTACGAGTCAAGTAGAGGCAAAGGCAGCGGAGGAGACTGAAGGTGACGGCAAGCAAGCTCCAGTCATCGGAAGCAGAGACAGCAACAAGGACCACGGCAGTGAACCAGCAACGCGAGGCTGCAGGAAAAGCAGCGCTCCGGGAAGAAAGGATCACCGGTCTCCGGCGAGCCACAACAAAGCGGCGACAACGAGCACAGGACCAGCGGCGTGCGGCAGCTCATCGTAAAGTGCGGTGAAGGTGGAGGCGGACGCCAACATCATGGAGCAAACAATGTGGACCGGCGCATCGAAACCGTGAGTTTCTTCAGTCGCATTGTTCGCGCCTCTGTGTGTGTTCGAGCCGGCAGGGTAATCATATCCTAGGCGATATGGCGAGCCAGCTGGAAACAGAGAAGGCGCGCTTAAATGAGATTTTGGCTCAGCTCGCCAAGGTGAATGGAGGAAAGGCGCTTCTCTACGAGAAAACACCTCAGGACTTAGAGTTAGAACTCAGGAAAACAGTAGCAAAACGCCAAGAGCTAGAGGTGAAGGTAGCTTTGCTCAAACAGGTAAGAGTAGTCAGTGAGGTAGCACGGACGAAATGTTCCGAGGATAGATTACCGACACTGGAAAACAGCGTTCTGCTGGGACAGAGAAATGTGCCAAAGCACATAGCTCATTTGGGTATAAGCAGCGCGCCAGGGGGCAACAACACCTGCCCAATAGCAGGAGCCTTTGAGAAGAGTGTCGCGGAATGCGGAAACGTCCTAGATAACGCTGGTGTGGCGGGCGTCGAATTGGCGCAAACTGTAGAGGCGGACTCTGCGGAAGTGATAGATAGCAAAGGCAAGGGTCCTGCAGTTTGCAAATCCTGCAAAAGTTTAGCATCACCCCTAGAGGCAGGCGGCGGAAACGAGCTACCCAGTCACGAGGAACAGAAGGCCATTGAAACCAAGGAAGCTGAAAACACTCAGGGTGGCAGTAATATGCCTGTATACTCTTTTGCCGAGTACAAAGTTGAGGCTTCCAGCTTGTCAGGTGAGCGAAAAGAAAACATCCCAGTGGAATACACCGCTAGTGTATTTGAGACAGATATTGCTCATCCTGTCTATCCAGTGGTTCAGGTTAGCGGTGTGACGGTAGAGGCCGGACGCGAGGGCACTAGTGCATCGTCCTTGGAGCTGAGCTGTACGCGTCAGCAGGACGAACCTCACAAAGGGCGTGAAAATGTGCGTTTCGATGCACGTGACGCTAACGTGAACAGCAGAGTGCTACCAGGCAAACGTCAGCCATCAGGCAACTGCAAGCTAAGCCCATACTCAGGTGATGCAATCGAGCCGGGAGGCGCAGGTGAAGCAGTGCGCGGCAATCTGAAGAGTTGTTCCGTCAGAAAAGGGGCTTCATGCTCTAAACCAGACAGAATGCCAGAGGACAGGCGTACTGCTCGTGTAGGGAAGGTCGGATTGCGGAACAGCGCGATTCATGATGCAAGGCGCAAATTGATAAAATCCAGCTGCACTGATACGAACAGGAGGTGCAAGGGTTGTGCTACGTGCACGCCACTTGACTCATTCTTGCCGCGCAACGGGGAGGACCCCTCCTCGGGCCAACTGCTTGATTCTTTGTTAGAAACAATGGTGGGCCCATGTGTTTTCGATCCGGGAGGGCACAAACCGTCGAGTTATCACCCCGTTGTGGCGGCGGCCTAGCGAGTAATCGCAAAGCGTTACGTATATGTCTATTCAGACTAGCACAGTGGCTCAAACGCACACAGGGGCTGTTGGTGCGACTGAGGGAGCTCACGTCGCTCTCACATGAGTGCAAATGAGCGCTCCGGTCATGTGCGTGTGGTGTGTTCGTGAGCTGGACGTGCTTGCGCGTGAACTCAACACAATACGCGAACTCGGACTTCATTCAAGAAGCGAGCCGCTCATGCAACTTTGTGTATTTGAGTGTGCGCATTTTTGTTTTTGTTTTGGATTGTTGGGGCCAATTTTTAGTGTTTTGTTACTGTGCACCTGCGATCGAGACGATGTCGTCACGTAGGCCGATCCCTTGATTGTTTTAATTTTAAAGGTGCCATTTAGGCCCCTTGTAAAATCTTGGGGAGGGCCTGTAAGGGATCGTCAAGGTGCGCGCGGGGGCGTACATTGCCCTGTAGACTGGAAGTCGAAAAAAAGAGGCTGGGGAGTAAACCGGCGCCTCGCGCGCAGGTGGTGGCGCATTGCTTAGTTAATCCCCTTCGAGTTCCTGAATGGGAAGCGGGAGCCGCTCCCTATCTCGTTCGAAGGAATGCGCCGCAAAGCGTCGGCAGCGTCTCTTGTGTAGAAGCGAAGGAGACAGGTGTCGTCCGCGGATGGTCAGACAGGTGCGTGCCAGATGCGTGGGAACGAACATCTTCGCGAGTGCTCACGGGGTCAACTCCCCCTAAACTAAAAAAAAAAAGAAGAAAAAAAAAAGAAGCTCCATGGGTCACCTGCCTGTACTGTTTCAGTGTGGAAAGAGCGCTGGAGACAGCGGTGACCGGGCACGGGGCAAGGGTGAATTTTCTTGGCCCAATCACGCCGCTTATGGCCAGTGATTGGATAGCTCGGGCCAAGGGGTGTGAACCCGAGGTGTAAACTGAAGTTGCCGAAGGTTCGTTGGGTGTTCTTGGTTGGATCGGGTCTTAGGTAGGTGCTCTGCACCATCGGCTCTGCCGAATTTGGGAGTCTCTCCCGGGAAGACCGACCAACAGGTTCCAGTTGTTGCCACATGTCTTTGCAATCTTGTAAAAGTGTACATATGTAAATAGATGTACTACATAAAGCTCATAATCAAGTTCATCTGTCAAGAACCTTCAGTCTTGTGTTAAGATACCCGTCCCTGACGGAGCAGCACCGCTGGTGGTGCAACGGGTCCCTGCCTGGAGAACGAACCAGTTCGCGCCAACCCCTGGTTGGGCGGAACGACGGTAGACGAAATTTACTGTTGAATATCTGCATTTGTTTTTTACTTTTTGGCACGCGCATTTTTAGTCGCTATGAGTACGTGCAGAAGCTTCGCACTGCCATTTCCTCCGCGTTTACAGACCGGAAACAGAGCAAAGAGCGCCGGGCTGACGGCGCTTGCAAAGATGCGTGCATGGTGCACATGAAAGCGTTGCATTGATCAAGCTTGTAATTGATTCGTACAGGAGAAGACAAGGGGTAGCTGCTCTCAGTAAACCTTTGCCGAGAAACGGTAAGGGGGGGGGGGGGGGGGGGGGGGGCAGGTGGCAGGAATTTCGAGATAAATGTGATTGATATTACGGAACCACTTGAGTCACTGCATGGGTCACCGTCGTGCGCCGGGCATTCTTCACGCTCGCGAAACGAGCACGATTTTCACTCGTTGTTGCGCCTTCTGAATACACCTCGGTCAGCAGGCCTCCCTGTGCATTCGTAACTGTGTTGCACACTAGCTGTCGCCAGCGGCAATAATTTGTGCATGTCCCTTCAAGTCCCGCGCCGACTAGTCATTTCTTGTGATAGATTGGCCATATCTTCGTGGTGCTTATATACTCATTTCCGTGGGTCAGACTGATTGTTCGCCATTTCCTTCATATTTCAGCACAGGTATTTCTCAAGAAATCGCTGTTTGGAGTCTGAAGAAAATATTGTAAATGCGGTGTCGAAGCCAGCTTCCCGGCTCATATATTATAACTTCGTGTTGTGTTGTGAGTTTGCGAGTGCTGTGAAGTGAATGAGTATCAGACGTGCATGCTCACTCGTGCTGAAACATGTGTCAGTGCACTTTGAGCTTGTTCTGCTGAAGTGCCTCGTGTGCGTGCTTGCGCATTTGTGTCGGCATGTGTGTTCAATGACAAGTGGTGCGTGTCCAAGACATATGCGGCACGTTGCGTTCTATGAGTGTGCATGGTCTCCTCAAGTGCGCGAGTACCCCACATGTATGTGGTACTTTGAGGTTTTCTGGTGCGTGTTCCTGCGTTTGTGCTGGCATGTGAGAGTGCAGAGTTCTTTGCAATTTTGGCGGTGTCTGTTCAATGACAAGTGGATATGTGTGTCCAAGACATGTGCAGCATGTTGTGTTTCACGAGTTCGTTAAGTGTGTGTATGGGCACCTCAATAACTCGGACCACAAGTGAAATCTCACTGTACTATGACATCATCACCCTTCATTGGCACCCTAATCCTCCTTCAACTTCCTCTTCCCCTCTTCCCCAGTGTGTAGTATAGCAGGCCAGAGTCTATTTACCGCCGGCCGACCTCTTCACCTTTCTTCTCATTAAAGTACTCTCTCTCTCTCTCTCTTAAATTCAGAACGTGATATATCGACCATATGGTTCCGATAAGGGGTGAAAATAAAGGAAAGTCACAACCACATGTCTAACCAATGAGGCAGCTATGAAGACAATAATCACTGATATCTCCAGATTGCTCCAAAAATTCATAAGATTAAGCCGCGGTTTGACCGCATGCTTGCTTTCTTCTGCTGAAAAAAATTTTCCGGACTATAGGTTTTCATACGGGTATTAAAAACTAATCGGAGCATAAAGTCGCTCATTTCAGTCCAGTAATAAGTATCCTTGGAATGAAAACGACTGAACAGGCTAAAAGAAGTCGGAAGAGAGCCCATGCGCATGCGCTAACCCGAACACAAATGATGTGTTATGACAGGGAGGGCAGCAACATAAAGGAAACATGGTGGGAAGATACAAAGATCAAACATCAGGGGAGTGTCAGTAGTATAGGCAGTATCAAATGGTGCCACTGTTTAATGAAAGCAAGCTCTTTTGAGATTAGAGCCACCTACGGCTAGCTGACGCGCGACGCAGTAGCAGTGAATAATATATTTGTCGATGATGTCGATTTTATCAAAAATGCGTCACCTCACAGTCTTTGCGGCTAGCACTTTTAGTGTAAGGCTATGTCACCGCATGGCTGATCTCTCTAATGCTCACGCACACGGTCAGTGAAGTGACATACACGGCTTGTTACAACCATACATATGCAGGGTAACCAGCTAAGATGCACAAGGATTAGAACAAGAATCTGAGCCTTTTTTCCAAATTTAATAAAGCGATTCTTGTTAGGAGTCACGAGAAGTACCAACTGCTTTTTGTTTTTTTGTTTTTTAACCAGCTGTTTATTAAACCAGTTTTTCCAGGTGTCTGGAAGCAAGCCAAGATCGAAGCGGCAGCAACAACTGCGGCCATGGCCGATGGTTAATACCCGTGAAACTTTATTTCAAGGTTTGTTGAACCTATAGACTTCTTTTCAACTTCGCGGGTTTTAATTTTGCTGAATAAAAGGTGCTACACTTACAAGCACCTGGACTGTTTTTGTGGCGGTCACCTTCCCATTCGCCTTCATGATCTTCCACATTCGTTCCGCCACTGTGGCTCAGTGAGGGAGCTCGACTGCTGAATCCAAGGACGCGGGATCGAATCCCGGCCGCGGTGGCCGCTTTTCAGTCGAGGGAATGTGTAAGGCGCCCGTGTGCTGTACGATGTCAGCGCACGTTAAAGAAACCCAGATGGCCGAAATTCCGGAGCCCTCCACTACAGTGCGTCTCATCTAGCCTGAGTCGCTTTGGGACAAACCCAATAAACCAAACCAAACCAAGCTTTTACATTCGCACCTGAAAGTAATGGCGATATGTTAAAAAAGTGGAGTTAATTTGCACTAATTGTTGAAATAAGCGAACAGAAATACTAGTCATAACTAACACGAGTGGTAACAACGTCCACTTGATTTCATTTCGGTATATGCGTAAGCTTTAAAATTCGTTGGTTCATTCTAGGCAAGGGCACTCAGTAGAATCGGCCTCATATAACCAGGGAATCTTATAAATAGAACAACGCAGCAGTAGCTAACAAACTTTTTCCGGTGCTTTTTGTTTTTTTCAGAGGCTCTTTTGTTTTGTTAATAGTTGCACAACCATCCTATAGTTTGTTCCTGGTGGAGAAACGCTATCATGCCAGCTTTACATAATATCTTCTATGGATTATTTGCAACCTTGTGGAAATGGAATACACACAATGGCTTTCTATACCAACTGATCAGCGTAGGTGTATCCATTCTTCTGAATTTTCCGTTCGGCAATCAATAATGCTGCTGTTCAACAATAACATCAAAGGTCATTCTGCCGCTGTTAACGTTTTTACTTGTGCTTCAAAGCTGCCAGAGTTTGATGCACATAAGACCCGAACAAAGCGGCTTTCACGCGCGTTTTGGCGATTCCGCGCATCTTCGAATTAGCCGACTGCAATGGCATGACGGCTCTTTTGACAGCACGGTGAACAAACCCAGCACGTATGTTTATAGGAGAGCACAAGTTTCCGAAGATTTCAATGTATATAGTTTAGAATATTTTTCTTTAGGACTCAGTCTTTGACACTAGGTTAAATGCATGACATGCGATGCTTACGCGTCCAGGAGGCGCCCTCTGTGTCTGTGACGCGGAGCTTGAACAGCGTGTAGAAAGATGAATGACGGTGTTGACCTTCGCAAGAGAATTATAGGCAAAAAGAAAAAAATATAATCATAACATTAATCGGCGAAATTCTGCACTCAGTGCTTCGAGTTACCCCATTTTCAAGAATCGCCTTGAGTAAAAAAAAAAAAAAAAGAAAAGAAAAGAAAAGGAGCCCTTTAGGTATCGACAGCGGCTTTTCACTAATCTTGCTGATAGAAACACAGACAGACAGGCCGGCGCGCCAACTCAACGCAGCGGATTGCTCTCAACGAGTCGTGCAGTTTTGCCCGTACTACGCCGGTTGGAGGTCGGCTGAACAGTTTGGCCGCCAGGCGTCGTCGGGGCGTCTGCGGTGCAGCGAAAACTGAAGCGAAACGCCGGCGCGTGACCCGACGGCTGACCTTCAGTCGTGACCCGCCAACCCCCGTGGCGGTGCTCTTTTGTTTCCTCTCGGAGTGTGCAGAAAACGGGGGGAGGGTGCGGGGAAGACGTTCAAGTAGTATGTCCGTCGTGCGGGTTGCCTCACTCTGCGGCGGGGGACAACAGCCGAGCATTATGGGCGACGCCTCCAAATTGGGCCTGTGGCGCCAAGGGGTCGGAACCCGCCGCCGCACCACTTCCGATCTCCATGGCGGCGCGGCGGTGCGAGCAATACGGGCTGGTCTTGCGACGATGACAGGAGAGGCCACCGGGGCAAATTCCTCGACCGGGCAGGTGTATTTCTTCGTACATTTAGTACGAACAGACGGCAACCGAGGAGCGTTAACATGCCTCGGGGCGTGAGGCATTTTACAAGTACGAGCGAGATAACAGAAGCACAAAGCAAGGCATTATAGTGATCGAGCGAGTAGCGAACTGCATTTGTGCGAAAGAGGGTCCACAAGAAAAATTAAGCCGCAGACGCCGATGATAAGCAAACATATTTCAAGTTAAACAAAGCTGGGTGGGGGCAGTGCCAGCCAACTTATAAGTTGCATTTGGCGTCATGAAAATCGAGAATTTTTTTTTTTTTTTCACAATGTGGACAGACAGACAGGCAGGCAGGCCAGGCAGACCAGACAGGATAGGCCGGCCGGCCGGCCTTCAAGTTCGCAGACTAGAGTAATCGCAAGCGGGAACCAGTGCTTCGGCTGCGTTTCCATGACGTTCACAGACAGCCATGAAGCAGTTAAACCACAGCAAGCTGTGTCACCGGTTTAATAGAGCTTGCGCTCCGTGAACTAGGTTCAGCCGGGTCGAACTCCAGCAATCTCTTTTTTCTAGTCCTGTTCAAATTTATTCACTAGGCCAGGCAAGGGAAGACCAGATCGTTTACACAAATATTGTGTGCAGAGCAGTTTAAGAGCGTACTCCAAAAGTTCCTGAGTAAAAAGAGTTTCAGTCACTGACCAAGTCAATAAGAAAAAAGAAGACGTTTCGGAACCCCTACGGGTTCCTTGATCACAATCTAGATTGTGATCAAGGAACCCGTAGGGGTTCCGAAACGTCTTCTTTTTTCTTATTGACTTGGTCAGTGACTGAAACTCTTTTTACTCAACTACCATGCCTGACCAGACGAACTTTCGTCGAACCCTTGACTTCCAAAAGTTCCTGTAGAGGATTGTTTTTATTTTTAACGGGTCAACTTTAGGACGATCACACATGAGTTCTCTGTACGCCTCATAATTAAAACCAGATTGCGAACACTGCATCATTGTAATCAGGGGCGCGGGCCCGTGGTGAAGAGTGGCAGTTCCTGGGCTGGGACGGTAGGTCAACACCGCTTGCGGCGGCGGCTAGCCAGCCACCGAATTTTATCTGTTGTAGGCCGTCATAGTACCCGCCTCTGCATGGGTGGTGGACGACGGCTGTTGTTGCGGCGCGCGTCTTTCTCACCCTCTTCTTTTTCCTTTCTTCTCTATTTTCTCTTCTGTCCGCACGAGGCAGCGGAGGTGGCTCAGCTACAGAGCCAGTAGCAGCCCGTGTATTTTCTTTTCCTTCTTCCTATAGCCACAAGTTAACAACATTGTAATCAAGAAACAAGCGTTTAATTTGATATGGTTTGAAATAATACTCCATCAGGCAAAGGATATATGAACTGAGTAGAAACGGTGACAGCAAAGGAGTACGTATGATAGTTTCACCGTGCACCAACAAAAAAATTGCCGATGATTACGTTACCTCCTAATGCGAAATTTGAGCGCAGCACATTAGGTGGTGGTTATTTTATTTATATACAAAAGAAAGGAAAAGAGGTTTGCCAGCCCCGGTATCTGCTATCTGATATCTGAAGCATCTGAACTGGGGCGGCGGAAATGAAGGGATAGCGAGGAAGGGGTAGAGGAAATCAAAGAGGTGAGCGATAGGGAGAAAAGAAAGGAAACATAAAAAAGAAATATATACACTATAGAACAATATACAGTAGTTTGCTTGAGGCCCACCCGCAAAAGCATCACATTAGGTGTTTCAGCTTTTCGATACATTGAGGCAAAGAAATCGAACAAGGCATGTGTGTACAATCCCAGACAAGTTTTAATTTTTCACACATATTCCTTCAAGAAACACCCCAATAACAGTTATTGACTGTTATGAAGGAAGCTTTGTGGATCGGGAGGTCGCGGGAGGCGGCGCGTGGGCCCATAGGAACGTTCACGAAGAGATAGCAGCGACTTGCTGATGCCGCTAGCGAGTCAAATCAACGTGGCTCTGCGTTTCGGCTTGGACGCAAGCACCGTGATTCACTGACGCCGAGCCGTCGCTTCGGCAACCGGAGAGCACCGTCGCCGCCACACAGAAAGAGGCGGGGGGGGGGGGGGGTACACGCAGCGACGACCGGTGGCGGGAGCAGCGCGTGCAGCAACCGGAGAACATGAGGGAGAGAGATGGGGGGAGAGGGGTACAAGTAGCGGCCAGCGGTGGCGGGAGCGCGCGCTGCCCCGACAACGCCTGCGACGCCGACTTTCCCTCTTTCTTTTCTTTCCTCTCTATTTTCTCTTCAGTCTGCACGAGGCAGCGGAGGTGGCTCAGCTACAGAGCCAGTACAACACCGGTGTTGGCCAGTAGCAGGCCCGTGCATTTTCTTTTCCTTCTTCCTACAGTCACAACAACAATAACAACAACGCTGACGACGACGCGAAACGCAGGAACGGGCGCCAAAGAGTTGCGCTCTAAAAAAAATTCCAGAAGGCCCTTTGGACCACTAAAGTGAGATGAGGCGAAAACCATTATAGCGAGGTGGATCGGAGCCCTCCACTACGGCCCTTCTACCTCCCTCTCTTCTTTCACTCCCACGTTCCTACCTTCCTTTACGGCTTGGTACATGTGTCCGCGGAGAATTGTGACAGATACTGCACCTTTTCTATCCTGTAAATCAATTTCAAACGCCGTTGATACCTGTTGTACTAACTAACGCCTCCTAGACATCTGCATGGGTCTGCTTCTGTATGCTGGGGGATGCGCCGCACGGACGCCTGGATCGGATGCCCGGCGGGGTCAGCTTCGCCTGGTGACGCCATGACCTGTCGTGACGGTACGTCACGCGCCCCTTGCCAAACATATTATGGTGAGGCTACCCAAAAGTAATATAAAATAATGTACCTCTGCCAAACACAACCAGCATTTCATTGAACGCATAAAAGTTCATCGGCGTTCTATAACTCGTTTACAGGAAAGGAAAGACGCAGTATCTGTCACTCGCGGAATCCCGCTATCATTCTCACGGTAGACAAGGGGAATTATGAAGAGCGTGTCACGACTCGGGGCGTGGCGCAGTTTGTAAAGCGCTGGGCTGGGGATCCAAGGGATGGAGGCTCGATTCCCGGTGGAGACAGGGTTTATTAATGCGAAAGCATTACTTCGCTATGTTCACGGGTTTCTGTCCGCAGACCGTGTCCGCAGGCCGTGTCCGAAGAACGTGTCCGCAAAATCGTGTCCGCAGCAGTTGTGAGTATTTGAGAAGTGGTAGAGGTTGATGAGTGGTGTCAATCGATAGAGGGTGACGTAATGTTGCTGCCGGAAGACTTATTAGGCCAGTAAGTTAATTAGGTAATTAATTAGAATAACTGGTTCACAGGAAAGGAAAGGCGCAGTATCTGCCACACTTGTTCTGTGGACACCTGAACAGTGCCGTAAGGGAAGGGAGGAAGGTGGGAGTGAAAGCGGAAAGAGAGAAAGGGGTGCGGTAGTGAATATGATGTCAAGGATGTGACGTCACGCAACCGGAAGTAGAACCGAAAAAAAGGCATAGGAAGGAATTGGCGCGCAATTTGAAAGTACCGAAGACTAACATGGGTAAACAAGTGGTGGTGGTGGTAACTTTAGTTGCCACAAAATGAAAGGAATTATTTCGGGCTGGGGCGAGTCCAGGGTGACCTCCTGTCGGGGGGGACCTCTTGAGCTCGCGTGACGAGGGCCAGTTGCGTAGTTTTTCTTGGGCTGGCCAACAGCTTGTGCCCTTCCTCCGCTGAGGGAGCTGGCAAGAGTGTCTTTGGAGGTGGATTGCTGGCGCATTCCCATAGTATATGGTGTTGAGGGGCCTGCGTCCCGTCACCGCAGTGCCGGCATGCAGGATTGTATTCTTCGTTCGCAATTAACGATAATCGGTAGGGGCTAAGAATAGCCTTTGTTTGTAGGCGTCTGAGTGTCGTGGCTTGCGCCCGGTCCAGATCGGGGTGAGGGGCGGGGTACGTGCATCTCAGCTCGCGATAAAAGTTATCTCCGCGTGTGTGCGTGGCGCCTCGACGGGCGCGTCCGTTCCCGATAGATCTCCCGTCTCCCGGTTGGTTAAGACTGGGGCTAGACGGTCGACCCCTTCGTATCCGGAGTTACCCGCGTGA
The DNA here is from genome assembly GCF_055883805.1 of Amblyomma maculatum. Taxonomy (NCBI): domain Eukaryota; kingdom Metazoa; phylum Arthropoda; class Arachnida; order Ixodida; family Ixodidae; genus Amblyomma; species Amblyomma maculatum. The sequence goes on from NC_139344.1 coordinate 329,029,632, forward strand.
GCCGGAAGCCATATGAGATTGATGTGATTGAGAGATCGGTTGCGCAGAATTCTCGTCGCGAGTGCGCTTACAGACTTTTTAGCGAAATTTTGAACGGCGCTCTTTGAGTCGCTTAGAATAGTTTTGATGCGGGGATCCGCGATGGCCAGTGCGATAGCTACTTCCTCTGTCTCGCATATGGAGCTAGCGTGAAATGTTATGACGTTAATGAAGGCGGACTTTGGAATGGTCATACATGCCACGTATGCTCCATTTTTGATGTGTTGAGCTGCATCCAGGTACACTGCTTGTGGATCGTCCTCGTACTGTTTCTCAACGGTCTGTGCCCTTGTCTTCCTGCGGGCATCATGTCTGCCTGGTAGCATGTTTTTGGCTATTGGTTTAACAACTAGTCTACCAGTATTGTTAGCCGATAAATGGGATGTTGCGCACATCTCCTCAGTGGGGTGTATGTGAAGCTTGTCGAGAATTACGCGTCCCGCAACGCTGCATGACAAGCGGGCCACTTGTGCTGTCTTATGGGCTTCATTAGTTCATGTAGCGTGTTAAAAATTCCCAACTGCGGTAGTCTATCTGAGTTGGCCAAGGGCCGCTTTGTATGCTGTTCTAATTATGCTATTAAGTGCATCTTCATCCCTATACGACGCAGATGATAGTACGGGCAAGCGTACGTACATGATTCTGCTTATCATGAAGGCTTGAATTATCCTGCACAGGTCGGCTTCTTTCATACCCCTGCGACGCGTGGCAATGCGCCTCACAAGACCACCTATCTGGTGCGCCATGGCGCGTAGCCGACGTATATAGCTTCTGTGTTCTGCGTATTATTCTGAATCGACATTCCGAGAACTCTGATCGTGGCTACCGGGGGTATGGGATGGTTGTCAATGTTAACTGGATGCGGGTTCTCGAGAATCTGATTCTGCCTGTGAAGCTTGTTTGTTCCTTATAACTAAGAGTTCTGATTTAACCGGTGAACACGTTTTCCTGCACGTAGGACTGTACCGTGTCGATAGCTCGTTGTAATCTGTAATCTCTCCATCGGAGCCAGAATTGGTCCATATGGTGATGTCGTCGGCAAATATGGAATTATGTATGTGTGGGATATCATCTAACAGACTCGGGAGGCCGCTCATAGCGATGTTGAAGAGAAAAGGTGAAAGTACAGCGTCTTGCAGTGTTCCTCTCGTCCCTGGTGTAATTTTGTCGCTAGTTTTGTCAGCGAAATGGAGCATAGCCGTACGCGCATTCAGAAAGGTAGCAATGTAGTCGTATGTCCGTTTGCCTACGTTCATCTGTGAGAGGTGAGTGAGGATGGAAGCGTGTGACACATTGTCGAAGGCCTTACTCACATCGAGTCTCAGGATAGTTCGCGTGGCTGTTATGCGATTTGGATCTAGAATGTCATGCTGAATTTGCCGCATGATGTCCTGACTCAGTCGAAAGACCTGCTCGAAACCCATCAAGGACGGGGGAAACGTGCCTTATACGCATCGGTGTGCATAAGGAGCCTGTTTAAGACAACGTGTTCTATTACTTTCCCGATACATGACGTTAGCGAGATTGGGTGGAGGTTCCCCATATCGAGTCTTTTGCCTGGTTTAGGTATGAAAATAATTTTAGCGTTCTTCCATTCCCCAGTGACGCTGCCCTCTGTCCAGTAACTGTTGAAGAGGTCCGTAAGAGCCTCTACTGGCTGGTCCATTAATGTGAGGTAGAGGATGTGACGTCACGCAACCTGGAAGTAGAGCAAAAAAAAAAGAGCAAAGAAAGGGATTGGCGCATAATTTAAAAGTACCAAAGACTAAAACGGGCAAACAAGAAGTGAATTAAACAACTAGAAGCAACCAGAAGCAACCAAGAGCAGCATCCGTGCTTTCGCATTACTCCAATGCAGATTCTGCAGTGCTCTATCATTTTTAATTTATTTTTAGCTCTCGCTCTCGAAAGTGTGACACCTCTGCTGACAACCTTCTATCGACAACGGTGAGGCATTAAAGGCCTTTGATAACGACGCAAACTCGGAAAACGGGCCCACAAGAGTGACAGATAGTGCGCCGTTCCCTTCCTCGAACCAATAATTATATAAGCCCCGCAGGGGTGGCGCAATCGTTTAGATGCACTGTACCGGAGGAGGAGTACCCGGGTTCGAACCCGACAGCCGGCGGCTGCGTTTCGACGTGGTGGTGGTGGCGGAGAAACTATGTCCCTAACAAAGGAGGAAGCGACCGGCTGGCGCAGATTACAGACCAACTCCTTTCCTAACCTACACATACTTAATAAAATGTTCCCGACACAATACAGAGCCACCTGCCCTTGGTGCGATGCCACACCTACACTTTATCATATCACGTGGGAATGCGAACGCAACAAAGCATTCCACCAACACGAAAACCCGAGTGCGGAGCAATGGGAGAGTCGGCTCACCAGCAGCGAGCTCGCGACCCAAAGGGCCTTAGTGCAGCACGCGACTGATGCAGCACGACTCAGTGGAGCCTTGGAATAGGGGCCCACCCTTGCTGACGAGAAGTCTCAAGTCGCCAGCGCCAGAGAAGACGACGGAGACTTCACAACCGCGAAACCCTTAAAATATTCAATAAAGTTTTCACTCACTCACTCCAGAGGACAGAGACGAGCGACCCGCATGGCCGCCCCCCGCTTAAACGACGGCCGCTGGAGATGAAACTTAAAAGGCGAAAGCATTTCAAGGCCCATAGAGCGGAAATCTGTGAGCGTGAGCTGTGAGTCGCATCTGTATGCTCACTTGCAAATAGCGGACGTGTCAGGAGGGAGATGAAGAATGAAAACAATAATGATAGGCAATGAATAAATGTTATAGACATTGATTAGAGTTAATGACTAAACGTAATGACAAATAATGATGATTAATAATGACTAAAATGACTTGTAATGACCAACATGTCAAACTGCGACTTGTAATGACCGCAACTGATTGGAAATGAGCAAAATTGCTTAGCTATGAGTGTTAATGAACTGCAATAATTCGGCATGACTCATCATGACTACGAAACAGCCAATATCTGAAACGACGATTTGAAATGACCGCGACTGATTGAAAATGAATAAAATGCTTAGCTATGAGCGGTATTGACTACTATGACTAGGCATGACTCATCATGACTATAGGAAACGACCAATACATCAAATAGCGACTTGACTGACCGCAACTGACTGAAAATGAGAGAGAAAAAAAGGCAAACGATGAGAGGAAAATGATAGGAGAGGAAGGGTAGGTTTTCGCCGTTGTCCTCTTACGAGACATCTAAGAGACCCTATAATTTTTTGTCACACACAGATGAAGAAGACGCATGCCAAAGTAAAGAAAAAAATGTTGTAATAGAGCGCCTTAATTTCTGGTATGTTACAAGTGTGCGTAAGTACTAAGCACTATACAGAGCTGTACAAAGCGAATGCGCGCCAGCAGCATAATTTGCCGTCAGTAACAATCGTACTGCGCTTCCTCACATTGCCCCTCGTCAGCGCCACGAAAAGTTTCCGGCTTTCAAATCATGCCCACTGCGTTTTCTTTTTTTTTTTTTCAACACTGGAGAGGCATTATCATGGATAACAAACAAAGCCAAGTATAGCCTGGGTCGTAACCTTGCTTTTCACCGATACCTCACAGAAGCCAAAGCATTTTGAGCTGAGGAAAGGAGGCGAAAAAAAGGGCGCCTGGCTCGACTTTGACGGAGTACAAGAAAAAGAGGAAGGAAACTCGAGTACCGCAATACACAGAGATAACGGCGTAAAAGAACTAACCGAGCGAAGATGAAAAGGGCGTCTTCAGTGAAACCCCGACCGTGGGCTTATCCACATACGATCCACGCGCAGCGAGCTCCTCGGGACAGTTGGGTGCCCTCCTAGACCGAGGATGCACGCGGTCGCTGCGCGTCGCGTAGGTGGTCTCCTGGAACTCGCGCGACATTACTGACAAAAGCGAGCTCAGGCCGGAAAATTGCGGGTCGCCATCTTTATGGCCGACCAATTAGTCACTTAGGCAATGGTGCTGCCCCTTCGGAGGCACCCCGGGGAGTCAACAGACAAGAGCCCCTTTCACTGAGCGTCTTTCACCGCCGCACCACATCCCCATCTCCAACGGTCCTGTCGGCAGCACATGCTTGTTTCAAAAGTTTTTCTTTTTTCTTTTTAGGCCGCGCTGTTTTCCTGCTCTGTGGCGCCTTGGCCCGCTTTTCTCGCTACGCAGGGTGGAATCCTTAAAAGGAAGGAGTCTGACTCAAAAGTGCAGTGGTCACGAGAAAGGCGTCTTTCCCCTGAGACGTTGTCCACTCCAGGGTGCCGGTTCAGCCACTGCCAGGGCAGGTAGCTGTTTCGTTTCCCCCATTTCTTTCTTTCCTTTTCTTTTTTTTTTTTTCTGAACTGTCCGGAGACTTTATCCATACCCGTTTTCTTCAAGAGTCAAACTGCGTAACTTCGGGTTGCCGGACGCCATAAAAGCAGCGGGTTGCCCATGCGTGGGGCCGGAGCAACCCACAATGCGCGTAAAGCTAGCAGGCAACACTGTGACGCCCGTATACCTGCTGATTGGGCCTTCAAGCGATGATAAAAAGTTGGTAAAAAGAAAGAAAGAAAGAAAGCAAGAAGGAAAGAAAGAAATTAAGAACAAACAAGACAAAAGGATAACTGCTAGATGGGTAATTTATTTTATAATTACCAAGCAAATTGGCGAACTGCAGGTGGTTAAACATTAAAACAGATATACTGAGTGACTTCGTTCATCTGTGTAAATATACCAGACACATGTGAGGTAGCAAAGAAGGTACGGCGCACTTCAGAATAGTTGTTAATGATATACATCATCTCGCAAAATGTGTTGACAGTGTAGTACTATATTTGCAGGCGCAATTGTGTGAATCGCAGTTCACATATCGATGCACTCATATAAGGGTGTGATGTATGAGGAGGCTTGAAATCAAGTGCAACATAATGGGATAGTACGGATAGGAAACTGATAGTGGCAGCGTCAATATAACGCGAAAAGAACAGTTACGGAAGAAACGCGAGTTAACAGATAACAGGGGATTCTAGAATGGCGGTAACATATATGGCGTAAGCGGATAATCAGAGTCCGTTACTAGGCGCCGGCTGCGAACACAAAGTGGCCCATCCTTGCCCGATACACTACGCATGCATGTGCAGTCAGCGTTTGCAAACAAGTATATACGTATACGCTACTACGTCACCGCTATGCTAAAATCTTCTGGCTTTAAAATAGCGACTGCGCAATAGCGCATACGTATACCAGATCGCCGGACGCCGGCAGACGCACGCGCATTGACCTCACCAGGTCGCGCCTCTGCCTCTGCGCGCGCGCATATGCCAGCGTCCGGTAATTCGCGGGTCGTACTCTTTACAATATGGATCAATTTAAAATTGGTATCCACTTTAAAGCAATTATGCGAGACGTCAGCGTGATGGCGCATCAAAAAACAGCAAGTGTCCAAATAGAGAAATCACCACCTTGAAGGTTCCCATATATCAACAATAGCATTTGCCGCTTGCTGCCCGAACTGGTCAACCGTTGGCAGCGGTATGCATGTCAATAGCAATGTGCGGTCGCTAATGAGCCAGTGATCTGGTGGCTTCCCGCGGACAAGAGCACCCACGTTACCGAACAGTGGTAACCTAATGCCAGAGGACTAAATGGATAAAGAACGGATTAGGTATCCTTACAAGATGCAGCTCTTCCCCACCCTCCTCGGTATATGTTATAGCACGTCTCCGCTATCTTTAAAACTCTCCAGTGATATACTAAATGAAGTCACGAACAGGAAACGAAAGTGAGCAGGGGAATGTAATTAGGAGATCAGCAAAGGAGATTCCATGACTGGCCTATAGGCGTAGGCGAGCCAGTGATGTCGGTAATGATGGCAATTATAATTTGCCTTTCCACCTGCTTTCTCCAACGCCTCTCAAGTGTTGACGAAAAGTTGGCCGCTAATGAGTGATGCAAAAGCGAGAAAAGATGCAAAGGAGACGTGGTGCCCCAATCGATGGCCCTATTCGAACCTACGCACCGAAGGCCGATTCATCCATCTGGTCGACCAATATATGAGGAGGAGGTATAGTGAGAAAAGGGAAGGCGTCCTAGTGGTCTCACTAATGGGTGGCCAACTAAACCGCGCTGTAAGGAAACATGGGGTGAAAATACAGGGGTCATGGTGGAAAAACAGGTAGAAATTTATAGTACGTGCATGCACGGTCCAGTGACGGCCCATGGTTATGACTGCCGGCACACTGGACAACCATGGCACGTTTCTATAGTGTGAAAGGGATTTCGAATTTGGACATCGACATGTCTGCGCAGCTGATTATGATATATCTCTTCAAGCTAGACTGGCCCCTAATTAGTTGACAAAGATCTAGCTTCTTCAACGACACACCACGCTTTAGATGGGCATAATGTATATAGGCAGTGTGCCAAGGTTTCAAGTTTTCACTGGACATGGTTTCGTTATCAGCACTGGAAATCAAATCATGTGGAAGCGCAAAACAAAGAAAAAAAATTGGCTGGGGTTTAGATAAGGTTAAGCCTGGATATCTTGAAGCGAAAAGCTTGGGCGATGCTTACGGTTTAGCTTATGTTTATACTTTATGATTTAGGCTATGGATATGCTTACGGTTTGACTTATGGATATGCTTATGGTTTAACTTATGGATATGCTTACGATTTAGCTTATGGTTATGCTTTAGGCGTTTCAGACTCGGCTTTGCTGCATCGTTTAGCGAGACGTTCTTCTCGTTGTTCGGTTGTCTCGGACGCTCGTTGAACTTTCAGACTTTCATTTCTTCGCTCCTTTTCAGCCAACTACCGTGATAGCACTTCCGTATCGGTATATCGGCGGCATGTTAAAGACGCTTCGTGTCTATACTCTCATTTCAATGTCATGTTTACGGCTAGCACGGCGTTATATGCTTTCGTGCCTAAAAAATGCGTTGTTGTAGCTGTAGGAAGAAGGAAAAGAAAATGCACGGGCCTGCTACTGGCTCTAGCTGTAGCTGAGCCACCTCCGCTGCCTCGTGCGGACAGAAGAGAAAAAGAGAAGAAAAAGGAGAGGGAGAGAAAGACGCGCGCCGCAACAGCCGTCGTCCACCACCGAAGCGGTGGCGGGTGCAATGACGGCCTACAACAGATAAAAATTCGGTGGCAGGCAAGCCCCCGCCGCAAGCGGCGGTTACCTATACCTGTCCCAGCCCCATTAGAGGACAGGACGACATCGCCCCTAAAAAATGTGGATTCTTGGGAGTGAAAGTGAAAAGAGAGGAAGGGGAGTCGTAGTGGAAGGCTACGGAGTAATTTTGGCCTCCTGGGTATTTTTAACGTGTGCTGTACGATGTTGTTGCGACTGAAGGAGGAAGGAAACGAAAATGCACGGACCTGCTACTGGCTCTGTAGCTGAGCCACCTCCGCTGCCTTAATGATTGCTTTATAGGAAAGGAAAGGCGCGGTAACTGTCTCGCTTTCTGTGGACACCCCAACCGCGCAGTAAGGGAAAGGAGGAAGGTGGGTGTGAATGTGGAAAAAGAGAAAGAGGAGCCGTAGTGGAGGGCTACGGAGTAATTTCGACCACCTGGGGATCTTTAACGTGCGCTGACATCGTTGTTGTTGTTGTTGCACAGCACACGGACGCCTCTTCGTTTCGCCTCCATCGAAACGCAGCCGCCGAGGTCGGGTTCGAACCCGGATACTCCGGCACAGTAGTCGGGCGTCTTACCACTGCATCACCCCTGCGGGGCACTTCCGCTGCCTCGTACGGACAGATAGAAGAGAAAATAGAGAAGAAAGAAAAGGGAGAGGGAGAGAAAGACGAGCGTTGCTACAGCCGTCGTCCACTATCAAAACGGTAGCGGGTGCAATGACGGCCTATAACAGAAAAAGAAATACGGTGGTATGCTAGCTCCCGCCGCAAGCGGCAGGGGCATACCAATCCCAGCGCCGTAGGGCCAGGCGCAACCACCCTCCTCCCAACTGCTGCACGATGTCGGCGTTGTTGTTGTTGTTGTGGCTGTAGGAAGAAGGAAAAGAAAATGCACGGGCCTGCTACTGGCTCTGTAGCTGAGCCACCTCCGCTGCCTCGTGCAGATAGAAGAGAATATAGAGAAGAAAGAAAAGCAAGAGGGAAAGAAAGACGCGCGCCGCAACAACAGCCGTCGTCCACCACCAGCGGTGGCGTGTGCAATGACGGCCTACAACAGACAAAAATTCGGTGCCAGGCCAGCCCTCGCCGCAAGCAGCGGTGACCCACCTGCACCAGCCCCATCAGGGCAGAGCTGGTTAAAGATCCCCAAGTGGTCAAAATTACTCCGCAGCCCTCCACTACGACTCCCATTTCTCTCTTTCCACTTCACTCCAACTTCCTTCCTGCCCTTGCAGCGCGGTTCAGGTGTCCACAGAGCAAGTGTGATAGATATAGTACTTTTCCCTTCACGCATGTGACGGAGTCGGCGGCGGCCACCTGCGCCGTGCGTGACGTCACTCGTGCTCCGATATACGCCGGCTGACGCATCTCGCGGACAACACAGCAGGCTCAGGCTCACGCATTTCTCCATTGCATATTCTGAGGTGTTCTCGAAAATTGTTTTGCTTTACTACGGCAGGAGTCTTCAGCGTACAGCCGGTTTTCACCTTCAAGTGACCTTGGCAGATACTGCGCTTGCCTAGGTGCAGTAATGCGAAAGCATTACGAGTTTTGTCATGCCGTCTGGTGGATTTCCCTGATACGCTGACGGACATCGGCCGCACTCGGCCAGATGGTGTATGGCGTATTTACTTCTGTTGAATGAAAGAGCGGTGCAGATAGAACTTTATGAAGATCATGATGTTCGCTGCGCAGTGCGAGACTATGTTGCAGTTTTACACGAGTCGTGAAGGGCTGCCGCGATAGGTCTGTTGTGTGGACGAAGGAAGCTAATCTGTTCGTTCCGACGCGGCTTAGAAACCCACTAGGGGCAATGTCTTTTTTTTTTCTCTCTATTGGTGTTGTGCAAAACGTGGCAACATTTCATGCGGACATGCTCTGTCTGCTATTCCAATCCATGTCACTCATGCAACAAGACATGCTTGCGTATTCAGACTGGTACCGGTGGTTCACCAGAATGATTATCTGCTATGTGGATGGGGATTCGGATTTGGGAAGCTGTTCCGGGCTCATGTATAACAATAGATGTCGCCGCACTGCCGCGAAGACAAGGCCTGATCTAAAGTGGGATAAGCATCACAGATACAGCCGACTGTCTAGAAATGTGGTCCTTTGTTTGGCTCGGACGACGTCCGGTGAAGTGTTCGAATGTATTTTAGAGGTTCTCTGTAACTATAGGGCCCTTCCACCCACTCCACGAACAGTCCCGAAGATTGCTGTTACCACAAATCATTTCTCTACTCAATACACTATCTAATCACGAACATCACGTGAGCCTTTGAGAACAACTGGGTGCAACTGGTACGGGAAGTAGTAGCATCCGATAAGTATCATCATCATATGCCTAACTATATGCCCACTCCAGGGCAAAGGCGCCTATCCATTATACACCCAATTAACCCTGTCATATGCCAGCACGTATCAAATACATCGCAGCTGACTGCATACTTTTGAAATAGCGTGTACCAAAACAGAACGTCGGCAGCACCTGTCTCCTTCCCTCTGGTTCTCATCCAGCATGAGTGACTGCATCTTGCTAACGGAGTGAGCGAACAATTTGCTGATCTGAGCCGGTGTAGCACTTTACAGTGGCCACAAACCGTTTCAGTCAGTCCCGTTACCTTAAAAAAAATTATTGGATGCCCATGGGTCATGTCAGGCTTTGTTGAGGCACGTTCAACATAATCCATCGCGTGACAAACGGCGTTCTTAATTGGCAACAATAATTAGACAGGTGGACTCAGCGAAAACTGCACACTTCATCGCCGCATCGTCATACATATTCCCTTAAGAACACAGGGACAGTAAACTTTATTATTCCTGTAAGAAGACCTCAGGCTCTCGATGAGTGACTATATCATGGCCATTTTATACTCATCACGGATGCGCCCGTATTTCACACCGCGCCAAGCAGGCCCCGAGACGGCGTGCACGAGGCTATTACCAGAATGCTCAAGACCCGGACGACGCGGACACAGAGCGGGGGTATAGAGATGCTCGCCTCGAGAGAGAACGTCACGCAACAAAAACACTCACACCGCAGCAACTCCCATCCACAGACACATACGAACCCAGGAACGCACGAACACGCATAATCGGGGCCAAAATCGCGCGGGAGCGGGAGGAGAGTGCTACCCCCTCCCTGCGGCTGATCCACAAAAACCGTTCTCGGCGTGGCTGCAACCAGCGCTCATGGTTGCAAAGCGGCTGGGACCGATTCTACACCGCATGCGGTGCACTTCGTCATGCTCCTGGCACGAACCCAAGCGGAGAAGTGGGCTCCGGGGCTCCTTCGTGAACGTTTCGAGAAAGAGCAAGAAACGACGCGGCGGCGGTGCGTATAGTACGTATCAGGCGCACGCAGGCTTCGGGGCGAAGCATCCCTGTTGGGCCGCAGAGCGCACGCGCGCCGCGAGCTTCAAGCGAGAACCCGGACTTGGGCTGCGCCGGTGGTGGGGGTGAGAATGGAAGAAGGGGGGAGTCCGGCGCAGCCCACTGGGCGTCATGATGCGCGCCGGCTCACGCTTTCTGACGAGCGTGGCCGGCGGCGAACCAGCGCTGCTCACGCGGCGGCGCCGCACAGTAGCTGCTGATACTGCTGCTGCTGTTTAGGGGGGCTGTAACAAGGCTGGCCCCGGTGCACCCGGACTTTACTACGCCACCAGAGCACGTATGAGGCAACGGGGAAGAAGGCTTTTGGGGGTGGCCAGTAGGGGGGGTCGAGCAGGCTGCAGTAGCCCGCCGGTGGCGTGCGCAGAAAGAGAGCCAACGTGTATATCAAAGCACGCGGACCAGATGCCGTGTTCGGCGCTGTACAGCTGGCGCCTAAGTCAGTTTTGCGCATTGTGCGCTGCTTGACCGCCGTCTCCATAAAGTTTACACAGTAAAACGTAAAAAAAGAAAAATAAGTGAACGCTCAGCGCAACTAAAGATTGGAGCAGAGAAGGAAACTTGTTAGAAAAAAGGCAAGTAGATTGGTGACCTGACGAAGAAAGGTGTGCAAGAAACCAATAAGAATGGACTGCTTCTGGATGAGTTTACGCACTCTGCTGCTACCGGTAGCTATGGGATGCACCGACACATGAAGCAAGGAGCAAAAATGTAGGCTGAACCACTGGACCGCATTAAGTGACGTCCATCGTGTCTGCGTAGGAGCCACTACCTCCTGGTTACGCAGTTTGTAAAGCACTGTTGATTCAAAGCGTGAATTCCTGAGGGTTGGTGAGGCGCCTCGAATTAAATATTTGATGTATTACAACTCATCTCGAACTGAAACATGTCCGTCAAAAACATTTACGAAGCCTCTGTGGCTCGGGAATGCTTAGCCATCGACGCCTAAACGGAGGGCTCATGAAAACTGATAAAAAAAAAAAATGGAAACTTGAAGCAGTGATTCGACGTTAATAATTTTGCGTAACTGTACAGTGCACAAATTAGCAGCCTAATAATTACACTTTATGCGAGGCGGCAAAAGTGAACACTCCACTTATAAGTGTCTCTTTGTCTAACTCTCTAACGCATGCATTAAATTCGGCGCCCAATATACACGCGTAAAAGCGGGACACTTGGCGGCTCGGCCGATCTCTCGCCATGTTTCAGTAGCAATTGCGCCCGTTCGCGTAATGTCTACACGCCTGGTCCGCCGCTCAGAGTCACAGGCTCACGAGTCCGCGCAGTAGCCGCCGCTGAATGCGGGAGCAGCGGGCCGCCGACTTTCGCTGTACAGTTATACACCGTCTCGACGCATTTGCGTGCAGCGCTGCCGATGATGCGCGGAGCTTTCAAGAAGGGCGCCCACACTGAGCAAGCTTACGCCTATTTTTATCAAAACTTTCCTCTGGCGTTTTGTGGCAGCGTTTTCTCGAATTCTCGATCGAGCATATAAGACACATTGGAAAGCCATCTTTGCTCTGGACCAGGCAAGGTGGTGGTGGTGAAAAACACGGTTACGAGCACAGTGTGATAACGCGTGACACGAAACAGCTGCTAGTTCGGTTGACGCATGCTGCATGAAACTGCACAAGACGTATACGGAGGACGTCGTTCCCTGCATTCAGGATGTGCGGTAGCCGCCGCCGGGGGCGGCCAACACGGATGTGTGATGCCCTTGGCTTCTCCACGCAGCAGCTCTCGCACGTCGGCGTCGTGCTTTGGCGCACGGTCGTTCGGCGTCGTGCGGTCAATCTCTGCATCTGGAGCGCCCCGGGGGAAGGCATTTCGCAGATGTATGGATAAATGTGCGCCTTCTTCGCTTATCCGCGAGCTACCACGATGCGCGATGTTCTGCTCCTCTCTTCGATATAGGCCGCCTCTTATTTACGCCTCCGTGTCGACAAATGATCGCATGTCATCCACACAAACACACAAGACGTCGGTGTGTATAGCGTGGATGGGATGAACCGCCGCAGGCGTATCCCGCCTAATGGAACACGCGTCAAAAGCGAGAGTATTACGGATGTGTGTGTTCGCGTGAGCGCTCGGCAGGCGCCAGCGTGGGAACTCGAGAGATGCCGGCTGTTGGGAAACACTCGGGATGAGCGAGCAGCTTCATTCTCACAAATAATATAGGTATCACTACGACAAATACTCAACGTGTTTCCCACTCTTTGCTTTCTGTAGCTTAATTTCGACACTGTAATTCTAGGTTTGTCTTATATCGTGCGCTTGAAAGAACACGTATTAGGGGAGTAGTTTACTTACCAGTCTCCTACACAACTGTTTTGTCGACGCATGCCGGGCTCACATCACAAATACTGCTGTCCCGGTGTTCTCCTTGTTCACTCACCAAATTAACGGAATGAGAGGATAACGTGAACGCAATATTGCTACAAAGGTACCTGCATTTTCCTGTCCAATAATTTAATAACCTACAGAAATGGCTTCTTTCTTTCGTTCTTTCACTGTGTATATGATGTACAAACGAAACGCTGTCTCTGTTTATTACCAGCACAGTTTCAAATCCAACATCAAAGATAATATTCCCCCAGGTATCAATGCTATGTTGTGCGTACTAGGGATTTGCTTAAAAAGGCTGTGGATGGCGAGAGATATCAGAGCTATATCCCATGAAATAAATCGGCTCTCCCTTTATCGAGGCTACATGTTGATAGCAGTGGCAGACAGAGGGATCTGGCATTAGAACGCGCAACAAGGAAGGGAGACGATCCAAGATCACCCTGCCGGCCCATGTTTAGGTTCTCTGTAGATTACTGTAACATGTACTAAACAATAGAAACGTCGGGTGAGATTTATATGACTGTCGTTGCCAGCAGTTATGTAAAATTTGGTAGATTTGGTGAGCAAACTTTAATTACAGCATGACTAAAATTAGCATGTACGGATAACTACTGAGCATCTAAAGATAGTAAAAGTAAGCACAGGCTGAGGCACGTACAATCAAGCAATAGAAAAATTTAAAGTCATTCTATCAGCTGACTATATATGAAGCATCACGCCCACGGAAGTTTTACATATAGCATATATGGCTTTTGCTATAAGCAGTCCTTCAGCCGACACTTTGAGACTTCACTTTAATAAACCCTGTGAGGAATGCGATTTCCTCCTTATATGCTTGAAACATTGATGCACTGTCACAAACCTAAAAAAATATGATGGAATGATGGTCCGTCACAATTTTAAATGCACATTCATAAAGATATGACCTAAACCTCATCTTCCTTCAATAAGGACCGCGGGAAGTGCGTGACAATATATATAGTTTTTCTATATTTAGACACAGTAGTATTCCTATTGCTATTCTATAGTCGCCAAGCACTATTAAAGGCTGGCCTGCTGCGCTTCAAACCGAGAAACGCTCTTTTACCATAGTGGATGATGAAGTGCCACAAAATCTTACTTTTTTTCCGTGACGTAGAAAGGGATCGAAGAGAAAAACCCCATTCAATGTTGCAACTTCGGAACTTTTGGTATAGCAAAGTCGAAGTCACCTTAAGTACCCACAAATTCATCGTCTACTTTACAAGTGTTCGGGGACGCTTTGTTCTTGCGTCACATTCCTATAGCGATTCCTGCACGCTCATGGTTGAAGAAAATGAAATCGCAATACGGGATTAAGCTATACTCGCGCTCTCGGCTGGGGAGTGCGTAACTCTCAAAATAAGGACGCACTTGTCTGGCATGTCAAAACCTTTGTAACTATATAGCTTTATATCGACTATACAATAAAACCACGCAAACTATAACATACCGTATCTTCTGTTGCATAAGTCGCAGTCTTTTCTGAAAATTTATAAACAGTATAATTCCGAAGAAGGAAAGTGTGTTCATTTCAATATGGTAGCTTGCCAATAACAAGTTTTAATTCCCGAGCCGCTTCCATTCACGTCATTTCCGTCCTCCATTGCATCTTCATTGCACTGATCACTGTAGCGTTATGGTGACCACATGCAGCCTTGCTTCAACCGTGCTGACGTCACTAGAAAATGTCCGAGGACTTTTCCCCTTAGTGCGGACATTTCACCTTGTAAGAGGGGTCAAAATATTGACAGACGCAACTTAGCCTTCGCGGTGCATATTTATGAAGTTTGAATTAGTTTAGAAAAGGGGGAGTATCTCTCACATGTCATTGTGGACACATGAACCGCCTTGTTATAGAAGGGAGGACGGTGGGAGGGAAAGAAAATTGCCCCGCCGCGTTTGCACAGTGCTTTTTTGTATATTCGAAGGCCGCTTGCCATGTGGCGTAGAATGGTGCTGTCTTTAGCTAAAAGTAAGTCGTGTAGGTTATTATCTTCAAGAAATCGGAGCACGCTCCGGC
>NC_139344.1:329049586-329052086 GCF_055883805.1 Amblyomma maculatum
TCGTGGCAAATGAAACTCTCTTTAAAAAAGAAAAAGAGAGAGAGAGAGAAAAGAAAAAGAATACGAAAGGTCATGAGAAGCATCACCATCACTTAGATGCGGGGAAATTAACCTTTTTTACGCTCGGCCGTATATATTGGGATGCCCAACGTGCTCTGGCAGTCATCAATTTTAATTTGCGAAGACTGTAAAATAAAACAGGAAGAAGGGGGGGGGGGGGGGGGGGGGGGGACAGGGTGTTGGACAGGGACAATCGCATGCGCGGGTGTGAGAAGAGACAGCGCGTAACCATTTTCCTTGGAGGGGGAAACGGTTATGGTTATGGCTTTACCGCTGCGCGCTCAGTGTACTCAGTGCTTTGTGGTAGGGCACTTTCCGACTCGACGATCGTTTACGGTAACCTTCGTTCGACCAGGCATATCATGCATGGCGCGGCCACCAATGAGTGAACGCTGTCCCCTCATAAAGGGGCCTTCGTTCCCGAACGCGCCTGACTCGAAGGCTGCCCAGTGTCGCCACGCACGTTGACTCGGGGCCAGCCACGCAATCGTATTTATTAACGGCATTGCCCACGGAATTCATCAAAGAGTCTGCTTATCTATTTTCGTTTAGACCGTGTGACCTGTACGCTCGGTGTTTATACGCTTATTTTCCCGCGAAGAAACGCTCCCCCCGCTGTGTCATACTCGTGGAGCCAATGCAGTTTATAGGCATATATATAGTTGCGAGCCCAAATGAAACTTTCCCAGGTTTATTGTTCCAGTGCTCCTTAGCCGTGTATAGTTGTTGTGGATAAGAACCAGACGTACCCCCGCTGCGCAAAGGAGAGGGGTGTTAAGTGTCATCCTACGGGGGTACTTGCAAGAAATTCTTGGAGAGGAATACGAAGGTGCCGAAGGTTGCACTTTTCCCATGGGACACGTATATGCGAACACGCTATAGCTTGGACCGCTGAGCGAGCGGCTGCGATATGATGGGGAAACCGTGTATATCTTCAGCTACAGGTGAAACTTTCTGCACGGTCTGTCCCGTTGAGATGATGAAATACGTGACATGTCTTAATTCACAAAGGACAGTGCATATAAACATATGCATACATGCACATGTATGCGCACATCTGCATAAACACGTGGCTCACGTAGTGTTTCATCGCAAAATATGAGTAAATGTATAGATATCAATTTAGCAAGCTTATATGGCCGCCAGTTGGTGGTAGCAGAATCCATGCTTTGATGGCATGTATACATGCAATACATGCAAGATTCACCAGTGTGCGTTCGTTCGTGCATGCGTGCGTGCGTGCGTACGCGTGTGTGTGTGTGTGTGTGTGTGTGTGTGTGTGTGTGTGTGTGTGTGTGTGTGTGTGTGTGTGTGTGTGTGTGTGTGTGTGTGTGTGTGTGTGTGTGTGCGTGCGTGCGTGCGTGCGTGCGTGCGTGCGTGCGTGCGTGCGTGCGTGCGTGCGTGCGTGCGCGTCCTTGAGCAAGACATAAGGGGCGGAGTTTTTCTTACGCCTTCATAGAATGGTAAAAATCAGCCATACACCAACTAACATTCTGTGTCGAATTAATTTATCTCGACGTTTTTCGTAAGCTTTACCAGCGCATTTAACTACACATTAAGAAGAGTTTTATATGTCTTATGTAAATATTGCTCACAGCAGCGCAGCGCAGTGCATTTGACGTTTGACGAG
Source organism: Amblyomma maculatum (assembly GCF_055883805.1). Classification (NCBI taxonomy): domain Eukaryota; kingdom Metazoa; phylum Arthropoda; class Arachnida; order Ixodida; family Ixodidae; genus Amblyomma; species Amblyomma maculatum. The sequence continues at coordinate 329,051,277 of NC_139344.1, forward strand.
CCACTAGGCATATATTCAGCTGGCCCAATGCTTTTTGTTTGCAAATGATCCTGTTTATACACACCTGTCCTGTCCCTGCCATCTGCGTACCCATGCGCGTGTAGACGAGAGATTAATAGCACTCGGTGCACTACCTGTTTTTCCTGGTTCGAGTATTGCCCCGTCGAGGTCGCGAGCCATTGTATGACCGCCATCATCGGTCGTGATGTTTGCCTTGGGCGTCAGCTCGTGGCATTGAAAAGTAGACGCACTTCATACGAGAAACTGTGGGAGAGTCCGTTGCTTCGCCCGGCCCTGCATGATCATTAAAGTTGAATGGCGGTGAGCCGGCCTTCGTGGAAGCCGTCTTGGGGACGTTCCACACGTGGCCAGGCGGTGCGGCGAGGTGAAGGCGTTTTCTTACAATGGAGCGGGAGAGATATATCAGTACTTGAAAGCGTCTGTGCACATCAAACCGAAAGCATGCGGTGTATAGGTGAAGTTGGAAACAATAGCTTTGAAATCGACATAGGAAGTCGTATATAAACCTAACGTAATGACCTGTAAACGACGGACACTTGTGACCGCTTGGGAAGGTCTCGCGTGCCTTGAGCGCGGCATTGGATTGCGCAACACGACCGTTGTCTCAGTAGGCGTCGCTGCTATTTTATATGCCGTATGTTCGGTGAAAAGCCAGATCGTATTTATATTCTATAGGTTTGATCCCCAAGACAGAAATTATATCAGGCAAGTATAAAGTGGTCTGACACTTCAAAGGCCGCCCACGTGCACATGCGCTTCGATCCATCGAGTGGCCGTGGCATATGCTTC
>NC_139344.1:329054586-329239586 GCF_055883805.1 Amblyomma maculatum
ATCACCACGGCGGGACTTTTGAGCTATTATATACTTCCGATAGTTGTTCTAGCACTTGCTTTTTTTTTTTTTTTCTGAGAAAGAGAATAGAGAGGGCTGCTGGCACTTGGAAGTTCACTATACGAGGGCGGGCAAAGGCGCCAAGATCCAATCTCTGCAGCCCCGCACGCGAGTGGCGGTCCCATGGGATTGCGTCTATAAGGGCGGCTGACGTACTTACTGATAAGAAAAAGAAACGTATTCTTTTACTTTTCATTTTTAGAGAAATTTTGGCGCGATTCGTTGTTTAACAATAAATTGATACTCATCAGTAACTCATCATTTGCATATTAACGGTTAAGTGAGCGATGGTCATCATTTTACACTTATCTGACAATATTACATGTTCAATGCTAGCGCCAGCCATGAAACGAACAGTGAACGACAGAGGCATTTTTTCTGGTTCGAAGGAAAGCTTGACGAGAGCTCTCGGATTAATATATGCAACATGAGGCTTGCGATACCAAGCGAAATACTTGCGCGCATTGGTGCTAAATGGTTCCTGAAGCAAACCATATTATTTGTCTACTAAAATGCCTCTCGGAGATCGGAAATTGATGTGGGAGCCTGTACGCACTTCTCATTTACATGGGAGGTGCCACACGATATGAGGGATTGAGCCCATGAGGACATTTGAACAAGCCGCGATACCATTCATTTCGTTCGCTAACAGCAACAAATAATAATTGCACAAGAATGCTGAATTGGGCGAGTTGGTGCATTTGCAAATTAGGAAACGTAGCGCGAAGAAGACAATTGGACAAAATGAGGGATACACACGAGCGCGTATCCCTCATTTTGTCCTTGTCTTCTTTGCGCTACGTTTCCTAAAAAACAAAATAATAATAATAATCTCTGCTATGATAAGCGAGCAGGTGTGGGCGATCGAGTCATAAGCTTACGCTCGTTGAATTTCTTGCACCCAAAGGTACAGGAGGCCTTGTAATAAGCAAAGTAACCTGTGCGGCGAGTCTCCTTTGTCTTCTCTTTAGGTGGTAGATAGGCGATTGCTAGAATATTTTTTTTTTGTTGAAATAAACACCAACACCTGACCTTTCTATTGTTTTCCATTTCCATTTTGTTTTCGATGTGCTGTACGGCAATTACTTGTTATTAACCGTTGTTTCGATTTCTTGTTTCCAGAAGATATTTTTCGAGCTGCGAGCTGCCGAGAGCACATAAATGTTAGTGTTTCGCGTCTGCCTTGGACACCTACACGATCGTTGGCCGAAATACCTGTATTTATATTTCATACCTTCATATTCAATATCTGTAGTTCCGTATTTCATCGACCCCCTTGAAAACATTCTTTTTTTTCCTCGGGACTTCATATTCTTACTTTCAATTTCACGACTTTATGGCTGCACTCCTCGACTGTAAAACCCCTTAATTACTTAATATTTCAAGGTTTAAAAAAAGAACACGTATTTAAAATGTCCGTTTGCTTTGAGAAAGTTTCGAAATGAATGAAAAGAATCGATTAGGCTGAACAGGGTGAAAGCGTAACTGATTTCTACAGGTTCTTCGGATCAACAGCTCATGATTTAAATTTCGCTCCGCTATTTATACCCCCCAAAATTCCTCTCGTCATTCGAGCCAACGATGACTATCGAACAGACCATCATCACGCATAAACACTGTTTTCCTCCCATATGCTTCGATGTTTTCTTTTATTTCATTTTATCCCCGTTCCCTAAGCTTCGCTCTTTAATTCAGCGCTGTAATTCATTGCGACAGCCCTGCTTTCAATTTACGTCCGCAGTTTGTTTCCTAACCTTCCGCGTTGTAGCACAAAGTCTCCAAATTAGCATCGAAGACCAGGACTAGAGCTGAGTTCATCGATGATTTAGCCTCTGCCCACTCCGGGCGCGGTTTCTGCATGCCGCTCTCTCGCTCGCGCCGGTAAAGATAAGCGAATCACGGGGAATGCCGCGACGTCCGGTGCACTCCACCCGGCCGTCCCCTTTATTTTAGGAGGCCATCTTTCTCGCGCAAAGTGGAAGAGCAGAGACTGGGTGAGAGAGAGGAGCACACATTTCCACGTTGCAGGAACGATAGGGTTAAAGCGGAGGCAGCCACCACCCGCGAAGACCGCGTGTGCCCCCAGTCCTGTCCCTTCAGTGCTTAATTAACGGCTTCCACGCGCCACGGCGTTCCCTCTTTCCACGTGAACGGCTTGCGCATGCATCGGCCTGCAGAAGGGCGCGCTTGGCAATTCGCAGTTCAGGGCAGGGCAGGGCGAGGGCCCGCGGTGAAGCAAGAAAAAGGAAACAGAAGATAGCCGAGAGCAGAGATGCAGCGGTGATCAAAGGGAGGATGTGGAGGAGGGGTTGATAGAGGAGCCACACCGGCGGCACGCGACCAAAATCTTGTTTCGGAGCGAAGCGTCGGCGTGCGCCTTCGTCTGGAGGGAAAGGGCAGAGGGATGCTGTGGCGTGAAAGTCCGATCGGCCCGTGCACCGCGGGTGCCTCTGTCCATCCGCTCAATGTTGTGCGGTAGCATGAGGTATGCACGCACTGTGCAGACGGAGCGACTGCGTTCAGGCGTGGTGGAAGAGAAGCCAAACAAGGAAACAAAGTGAACCGAACATGATTTTGTGACAGAAGCCAATGAAAACAAAAAAAGTATTTCGATCGGTTACCTTGAGAGGTTTACGAAAAGAAATAAATATCTTGTGCAGAATTTATTTATTTATTTATTTAGACATGTGTTTCAAACCTGCTGAGATCAGTTTTGGAAAGGAAAGGCCTTTGATAAACGTGAAAAAATTTTGAAGCCAAAATGTAACCACCCATACACTGCAAGTAAACCTATAGGTGTAAGGATGAAAAGACAAGTAACAGTATAGTATGTCTCGGGAGAAGTAAAAACCACATTTTCTTTTTTCGCGCGCGAACCAAGCAGGAAAATATCAAGGCCAGCTTAATTCACGCGTAGACTGCAAATGAAGTACAGTCGCATAAGTTGAACTACGCACAGTCACAATAATCGCTCGCTCCGTTCCCACACATGGCAGTTAACTACCGAAGCCGTGTTAGAGAAACTGAGGGTGATTAACGCATTCAAATAGCGCTACAGCAAATGCTGGTATAAGTGTGAAAATCGGCGTACGTCAGCTCTGCATTTGCGATTCGCAATTGGTTCCTCACAGACAGCAGGAACCAAACCCGAAGGTCATGCCGGACCAGACGTTTAATCACGAACCCCCCCCCCCCCCCCCCCCCCTTCCTACGGGCACTTCGAAGCAGTGGCCGATGCGTGCTGAAATTACAGAGGGAGGGATAAAAGCCGATAGAGCATGGGCTTGGATGCAGCTATACGCGCCGTGGGCAGCTAGCGCGCGTGGCTTCTCCGCTACCCTCCTCACAAGTCCTGACAAAGCGACATATACGGCGATGTTTCATCGATACACTCGGCTGTGCGCGTGTATATGGTTCATGGAGGTCACAGGTCAGTGTTGCAATTTCTACACAGACCATCTGTTCTTTCTTCTGTTTTCTTTTTCTTCTTTTTTTTTTTCCAGGTACCTTTTCCGGGGCTTCATTAGGGGACGAGATCAAGCATGCCATTGTATATTGTAGCGAAATCTGGCATCTAACAAAGCAGAGGGACGGTTTCATCGGTGTGCCTTGGGTGCTGATACAATATTTGCGCATGAAAATAAAAAAAAAAAAATAGAGCCACAACAACAGCTTAGCTTGTGACTAATCACGTAGATTTTTTTTTTTCTTCCAGGTGCGCACTCTAAGTATATGCGGAATAAAGCCACCTGCATAACCTCAAAAATTCAGCAAAACAACCAGCGAAGGTGAATATCTTTTACAAAAAGGTTTTCCGTACAAGAAAAAAATCGACGCGGGAGTGAGTAATCGACTAATTCGCTGTGTCTGTTAGCTCGTTCTGTTTATAATTCTGTAAAATACACCTTCTTTCTTTTTCTTTCTTCCTTTCTTTCTTTCTCCCACACTCCCTCCCTTTTTGTTTCGCGCGCGAAACTTGACCGTGTGGCTGTTGGCAAAAGTGCCCAGTGCAGGGGCACGGCGCACAGTTCGATATATCGAACGTTCCCCTGAACGGGAGTTCGACATAGTCGAACAGCACTCCTATACATTTGCATGAGATATTCGAGGGGATATTCTGAGCGTTCGATATAAGCAATAATTCGATATATCCGGGTTCAATATATCCGAGATTAAATGTAGCATATATAAAAGTTTGCGCGGTAGTTGCAGTGGGCAACTTGTTGGTTTCTCATGGAGGTTTTCAAGCGAGTTTTCTGACGAAGAAATCATGTTCGCCGAAATGGATGAGTGATTTTCTGCTTATAGTTTTGCAATTCGGGAAAAATATTCGTAGAATGTGTGTGTGTGTGTGTGTGTGTGTGTGTGTGTGTGTGTGTGTGTGTGTGTGTGTGCGTGCGTGCGTGTGTGTGTGTGTGTGTGTGTGTGTGTGCGTGTGTGTGTGTGTGTGTGTGTGTGTGTGTGTGTGTGTGTGTGTGTGTGTGTGTGTGTGTGTGTGTGTGTGTGTGTGTGTGTGTGTGTGTGTGTGTGTGTGTGTGTGTGTGTGTGTGTGTGTGTGTGTGTGTGTGTGTGTGTGTGTGTGTGTGTGTGTGTGTGTGTGTGTGTGTGTGTGTGTGTGTGTGTGTGTGTGTGTGCGCGTGCGCGGGGAGAGGGGGTGGCCCTTACGCTGGCGTTTTACAAATTAAACGACCCAAGTCGCGTACTAGACAGTTTCTACGTTGTTTCGAAAGCCTGCTCAAAGGACGAATCTACCGAAAGGAACAACCACCCAAAACCCACCGCGAAGACGAAAGAGCGGCTGCGCACCTTCTGCGAGACTCGGAGGTGCACATGGAGCGGCAGAAATCCATTCAGACATTTGTCGAACTTTTTTCTACACGTTGTTGCAGTCCTCGAAAGCCATCAAAAAGGAAACTGAGAAAAAGCCACGAAAGCATATCAACACTGTATCTGCGTGCTTATGCCCTCATTTGTAGACCAATCAATATTCGTCTACGCTTTCGTTGTCAAAGTAGCTTCAGTGTTCGACAGTCTATTTGACTCAGCCGATCTCCCATAATGATAGATTAGAGGCGGCTATTGTTCAGCTGCATACGCGGTAGACGGCGCATCTTGCGATACAGTTAAAACTCGGTTTAACGAGCACGTCCTAAATATTTCATTAAATCGAGAAGTTCGTGAAATTGAGAAAGGAATCTTTCGGTTTCTCTGAAATCTGAAGTTGTAACGCAGCGACACCCAAATGGTATACCACGGCATCATTTACCGCCAACACACGACTTCACCTACCTATATGAGACGTCAGCAAGGGCAGCTCGAATTTTTTTGTGCCTGAAATAAAGAAAAAAGAACAAAGCAACGCATATCCGCGTTTTCTGGAGGGAACTGCGAATCTATTTTGCAGTGAAGAGACTCGTGAGCTTCGCCTGCGTGCGTTCCACCAGTGGGCGCACATATACTTCTCATAACCCACAAGCGCTTCCAATGTGTGATAGTCGTGATCGTCATGGGCCCCACCAAACCGCCTGAAAAGATCGACAACGTCCCTCACTTTGGCTTGAAGTGGACACAAGAGTTTCGCATCGCACACATGTTCCGACTGTTCTGGTGCACCAGTGACGAGTATGAGTGGATACCTACGCCATGTAAAGGCATTTAGATGTTTTAGCGAGATGTAGAGCGACCCTACGGGGTGGGACTGGTACTCCCTTGATGGGGCTGGGGCAGGTGGGTCACCGCCGCTTGCGGCGGGGGCTAGCCTGCCACATAATTTTTGTCTGTTGTAGGCCGTCATTGCACCCGCCACCGTTTCGGTGGTGGACAACGGCTGTTGTTGCGGCGCGCGTCTTCCTCTCCCTCTTCCTTTTCTTCGCTATTTTCTCTTTTGTCTGCACGAGGCAGCGGAGGTGGCTCAGCTACAGAGCCAGTAACAGGCCCGTGCATTTTCTTTTCCTTCTTCCTACAGCCACAACAACAACAACAACAACAACAACAGGTGTAGAGCACGCGGTTGAAATAATAATATAATTGGTTCACAGGAAGGGAAAGTCGCAGTATCTGTCACACTTGTTTCTGTAGACACGTGAAGCGCGCCGTAAGGGAAGGCAGGAAAGGGGGAGTGAGGAGTGAAAGTGGATTGAGAGAAAGAGGAACCGTAGTGAAGGTCTCCGGAGTAATTTCGGCCACCTGGGGATCTTGAAGGTGCGCTGACAAGGTTTGGAACTGCCCCGAACAACATAAATCATATGGTTTACAGAAAATTAGCCATGAGCACTGGGAGGCGAAGCTGGCTCACACAGAGCTCCCCCTTCAGCGCCAGCTGATCGGTCAGGCTTTCCTGGGTGAACCTCCCGCGTAATTACTTTGTATAAATAAAGTTTATCCTCTCTCTCTATCTGATACCGTACAGCACACGGACGCCTCTTCGTTTCGCCTCCATCGAAACGCGGCCGCCGCGGTCGGGATCGAACCCGCGGGTACTCCAGCACAGTAGTCGGGTGTCTTACCCCCCGGCGGGGCTTGAATAAAAACCCATCTGTGTCAAACTAAATAAAATAAATAAATAAAAGAAGTCGGCCACTCTTTTTTACTAATTTACTTGAGGGAAAACGTGGTTAAATTTGGTTTGCTGACTAAGTCAGTTTCGCTAATCCAGGTTGATGACGAGGTTGGGCCAGGGGTACCGGAATGAATTTTTTTTTTGTTAGATCTGGAAGTTCGTAAAATCGGGTTTCATTAGATCGAATTTTAACTACTTAAAGCAGCGGAACAACTACATGCGTTGTCTAGTCGATATAGTCGTGTCTCGTTAATATGGACACTTTGGTTTCCGCACAAAACTGTCCATAAAGCGAGTCGTCCGTAATAACGAATCGGAATACTTTTCTAAAAAACAACAACAAAATAGTCTAAGAATAAGGGCTGCTTTAGAGCATAATGTATAGGCCAGCAAAGTTGACATTATGAGCTACAAGAACATTATCCAAATCACCGTGATGTTTCAAATGCCATGCAATTGAAAGTATTGTGATGCAGTTGCATATTGTTCTCGATGGCGTTTCAATTATAAATTACTTCTACTTTTCATCTCCCACGAACCCCTGCTACGTATCAGCCTTCAGTCAGCTGGAAGTTGTTGAATCTAACTTTCTTCGAAGCGAAGGTTACTTGTGAATTCTTGTGGTTCTTTTGAATTCATGCATTACAAAAAATCGTAACGTGCATCGACTGCACAACTCGCAGTGCAAAATATGAAACCATAAGCAAAAAGGGCAATTAATCAGTCATTGACACTATGCTCATATGGTGCGTGTCAACAAAATCTAGAAGAGAAAGTATCTTTAAAGCAGCGTAACGACTTGGTTTTCATGACTGGCCATATTAACGCGACAAAAATACATGTACCTAATGGTATCTGCATGTGCATTTCTTTCTTGTCCATTGTCCGGACAGCGAGTTCCCATATTAACGAGATGTAAATGTATGTAAAAAGTTTGGTCCCCAGAAAAACTGTCCATAATTCGAGTAGTCCATATTAACGGGAGTCGTATTAACGAGGCACGACTGCTGCTTCGAATTCCTCTTTTGGCGCACGTCAAAGGCAGTTTGGGAACATTGTCCACTGTGCATGAGTATTTTTGCTGCTTGTATTCCTTCCCTTCCTCGACCACTTCCGCGCGCGCTGCTTTTGGAGCAATTCCCAAAGCAAGGGATACCAATCAGCTTCCTTTTGCACTTCTATACCCCCAGTATTAAAGCGAAAGCCTTTAACAGCTCATAGTGTCGGCTACGATTCTGTCAAACACTTCCTTCATACGCTAATGTGACGTCCCATCCGGTTAGGCGGAAATTTTGAAAGTTTAGTAAGCAGGAGTCTGATCAATCAAACTGATAACGTCATCAACGTTACTCCGTAATAATAGTAATAACATCATAGCATCATAACATTAAGTGGTCATGAATTAGTAATTAATTAGTTAAGAATTCTATCTGCATCGGGGAATCGAACCTCCATTCCTCGGATCGCCAGCCGAGTATTTTAACCAACACCACCATGCCCGGGATTTTTTTAAACCATGATATTAATTACACGTGGCGGAAAGAGCTATATACATTATTTACAAAGTAATCAGTCTGTAGCCGAACAAGTTCAATTATAATGACACAACACGACACAACACGTCTTAACGCAAGTCCACTACAACGGTGGCAAAGAAAAGCCATACATCAATAATGGGAGCCAGTCCGGTTTAGTCACTATCTTCAGAAGTGTCTCTCAGCTGGTGCCCCATCTGGCTGAAAGAGTACTGGGAAACGAGAAGCTCATCATTTCGGTCCAACATGCGCGTTTTCCACAGGCTGTTCAGTCCAAGCAGGAAAATCATGTCAAAGGGTTCATGGTCATTTCGGTTGGCCATTGCAAGCCACGAATATTAGTCGCTGTGAAGACATTAAAAATACCGGCGTATCGGCACGATTCTGCTTGGGGAAGATGTGTTTTGAGAATGATTTCTTTTGCACAGTAAATACCGAGCAGTGATTCAGTATTTGGTGGAAAGTAAAATTTTTGAATGATAATCCGGAGTCGGATGTAAAACTATTCCCCAAAAAACGAATTTTTATCGTATCTTTGCGAGTCAAATCTATTTATCCCCGAAGTAAATCCAGTCGCAAGGAAGAAGGAAAACGGGATAATTCGGGGTGTATAATATCATGGGGATAAACGAGATAACACCATGGCAATTCAAAACAAAATATATATCTGCAGTATTCATTGTATATAGAACGCCCAAAAATAATATCGCATCTTTGCAGGCAATAAACCGGTGGTCGACGGTTTCAGGTGCGTAACATAGCCGACAATTAACAGAAGGAACAAAAATCTTTTTCATCTTTTATTTTTTGTGAAGCCCCACTTTAACTTGCAGAATTTCGGCATATGAAGTTTAAAGAAAAGCGTTTTAGTAAAAGTCGAAATCGACATTTTACGTGTATACTTTCTCAATGCACCATGCCGCATACTCTTCGAATAGAGAGAACGATACAATGGAGGCGGGAACAGTAACAAAAGCGAACTACCAGAAAACGCACTGAATCGTATAAACTTCTTTCATAAAACCAAATAATAAGGGCCGATCGGTAAAATTGGAAGAGGCCACTAAATTGAGAAGGTTCAGAAAGTTAGTTTGCAGGGACGCTCTGATAATTGGATTATTACGGAAAAGAGGAAACGAGCAACTAACTGTCTTACGTAAAGATGTGTCAAACATATAGCCAGCCAGCATGAATAGGCCTGAATATATGTTATCCCGCCCCATCGGCTCAAAACTGGAGGACCATATATGAATGTCGCAAACGTTCAGTGAAAGCTTTGGATGTACAGTATCTCACGGATTGAAATAGGACACTCGGAGCGCGTGGCCGTCGCTGCATGCAAGGCAGTGTGGTAAACAACAGGCCGGCTTATTTGCGACCGGAAGGAGCAGTTCTGGTTTTTAGATGTTCTCCCCCTCGCGCTATACCACAATGCAGCACCTCGGTTCCATGAGCATCTACGGGTGGCGCTGCATGCAGCGACGGCCACGCGCTCCGAGTGTCCTATTTCAATCCGTGAGTACTGTACAGCCTCGTCCATTTCTAGCTGTAACACGCTCACTGCTTTCAAAGCGTCATTGCTTCCGGCCCGGCCAAGCAATAGAGCTAAGTGGCAGCATGTCCGGGTCCCTGTGGGCTTGCATCGATTTGCATCAATATGTGTCTGCGTCGGACGCAATGTTGCTTTGAAAGCAGAGACAGTGTTATAGCTAGAAGTGGATCACCCTGTACAGTGCCTCGCGCAATGAAATACCTGCAAAACAATATTTTCGCCAGAAGCGCCTGCGCTGAACCAAATATTAACAGGCGGTGCGGAGCAAACGTCTGAGCATAGCTTTGAAGGGCCGGGACCCGCTCTCTCCATCGCTCACTAAACTTAAATGCATGAAGGGGAACTCCAAGGTATTTAGGGCGAACACGAGACCATTCAATTCCAACATAATGAGTCGGTATAGATCCACATGAACCGAACCACTGACCGCGCCACGCCCGGGATCATGAAACGTACATAATAATTCTCCTTGTCTACCGTGATGATGATAGTAACGATGACAATGAAGCTGCAATTAGTGATAATGGCAATGATGACAGTAGCGATGATAATGATGGTGTATTTAGCTGATAAAGATATATTGAGAGCAAACATGATGCATCGTGTGCACCCGTACGTGCGCTCAGGCTTTCGCATTTCTGCAGTGTAGATTCTACAGTGCTCTCGAAATTTTTGAGATAAAAGTCTTTAATGGCTCATACTATCGGTGTTCGTTCGTCCGGTCCCATTAAAGTTGGCAATCAAATGACGTCGTGATGACGTCATCAGAAAAATAAAAATCAGGAATCGAACCTATCCCAATTGGATCCCCATGCCGAGCACTTTAACCATGAGCCACTTGATGTGCGTCTCACAATTCCGGGCGTGGCGCAGTTTACTAGATTCCATTTCATACATCAAGTGCAACACTGTCAAAGCTTCAGCTCTTGTTTGCGCTCTACGCATCCGCGATGAAAAATAGTTACCCACTCTTGACCCACTTTTATCCCACTATTATCCCACTCTTGACGAGAGGGATAATAGTTGTTTTGTCTGCAAGCTTAATACATTTGCCATAAAGTTCTTAAAGAGCACCTTTTTTAGGGAGAAAGGATCGGATTCGGTGAATCTGCATGCTTTTTTATGTCATTTTTGTTCGTGTCGCGTTTTCGCTGCTTCACAACCTTGCCAGCTATGCCACTGAGATAGCGTTGGCTGTGCCCTCCACGCTGCGCATCTCTTTTTGAGAAAATAGTTCTTCTGTGCGCATTTTTTCTATAAGATCTGCACTGCGATGTCTAAACATGCGAAGCAAGTTATGGCAAACGTGTATGCTCGGAATAGAGCCCGTTTCCGCAGGAACCATGCACTCGGCCACAAAACGAGCCCGTATGTGATACGCCTCATTTATTTTTTTCTTGCGGACTATTTGCTTTCGTTGCGTTGCACCTGATGTATGAAACGGTATATAGGTTGGTTAGGTTGCAAGTCTAACCAACTGCACCACATCTGGAATTGTGAAACGCACATCATAATTCCCTTTGTCTACCATGAGCTGAAGGTAAATAAATCCTGTCTCCACCGAGAATTGAACCTCCATCCCTTAATTGGGTCTCCAGCCGAGCGCTTTAACCAAGTGCGCCACCACGCCCGGGATCGTGAAATGCACATAATAATTCTCCTTGTCTACCGTGAGGAAGATAGTTAAAAATAAATCAATAAATCCTGTCTCCAGAGGGAATCGAACCGTGCACTATCCCTTGCATCGCCAGCCGAGTGCTTTTGCCAAAATGCGCCACGCCCGAGATCGTCAAACGCACATCATAATTCACCTTGTCTATTATGAGGAAGATAGTTAAACATAAATAAATCCTGTCTCCAGAGGGAATCGAACCGTGCACCATCCCTTGCCTCCCCAGCTGAGTGCTTTAACCATTAAGTGCGCTACGTCCGGGATCGTAAACCCCCATCATAATTTTCCTTGCCTACCGTGAGGATGATAGTAGCGATGACAATGACACTGCAATTAGTAATAATGACAATGATGACATTAGCAATGGTAATGACGGTGCATGTGGTTGATAGTGATAATGAGAGCAAACGCGGTGCATCGTGTGCACCAGCAACGCTTAGGCTTTCGCATTTCTGCAGTGTAGATTCCACAGTGCTCTCGGAATTTTTCTTTTAATGAGCTATCTGGTGAAGGTCATGTTTGGAAACGAATAACACACAATAATCAGCCCGCCTCCGAGGTATAAAGGCGGCTTCCCTTTCCCCGAAGGCTTTGTATCCAAACTAGAGCACTGCACATGCCTGCATCTAAAGCCCGAGCCCAGCCCGGGTCCGATCAATTCAGCCAAATCCCTAGCCGCGGCCCAAGCACGCGGCTTCAAGCCCGGCTCGGCATGGGCCCGTTATCGCTTTTCTGAGCCCGGCCCGAACCGCAACGCTCGCGGTGAAGCCCGGGTCCGTTCTCAAGTAATGCATTGCTCACTGTTAGCAAGTATAAATTATATATACAACAGAGAATAAAAATGCAGTAACGCCTGAAGGAATTTCTTTCATTTTTGTGGCACAAAAGGAAGTGAGGAGGGGCGTTCTCCCACTCGGCAGGGATCACATAAGAAGCGAAGACATAACATAGCAGGAGTTCTTAAGCCGGGCTCTGGGGGCTGCTCTCTTGGGTTTCACGAGGTGCCACTGGATTGCACCCTCCACATCCCGCACGTGCAGACAATGCGCAACATCTGGCTCGTTGAAACCTATATTTATTGCCTTTAGATTTTAGGATACCAGCTCGTTCCTCCGTTACACTCCGTGAAGATAGGAGAAAAATGCTTACAAAAGTACTAAACTGGATAAAAAATACGGCGTGCAGCCCGCGTGCACCAGATGGCACCACTTGTTGCTGACCACGCCACCTGTTGCGGACCATAAGTTGCTGACCACGCGTCAGGGCGTATGTGCTAGAATCTGCACCAAACTAAAAATAAAATCTTGCCCCTTCGTAGTATCGTTATCGGATATAATAAATAAAACATATTAATCACAGTTAGTATCCCTTCATCTGATGCTTTTTTTAGAGTCACTTCAATAACACACGAGCATTTAAAAGAAAACCCTTTCACAGTCAGCAGTGCACTTCTTTGTGTCATTTTGCCTTGGTGGATGGAATCGTATACCGGACAATAGAAGATGAAAATATAGCCGTTAAATGCTTTCCTCCATTAAAACCCAGGACAGACCACAAGCCTGATAGTGGTTGGGATGGAGTTCCTTGGTCCGTATTGATGGCTGTTGGGCTCCTTTGAGCAAAAACAATTATGAGGACCCCTGATATATAAGAACATCGCAAGTTCCAGGATTTTCAAATGAAAAGGATTGCATCCACATGTAATAAACTTTCGAGATTTATTCAGTCATATTTTATGTCTCGCGATGTCTACGCATTAAAGCGCCCTAGTAGGTAAATAGTAGTGGAATTAATTTTTAATGAACCCAATTTCACGGTTTTAAATCGACGGTCTTGTCCTCGAAAAGCGGCTGGGCTTGCGTGTGATCCAAGGCGCGCGGCCCATGCTATGAAGGATGCCGTACATAGTGAAGGGCTGCGGGTATGAGGTTTTTTTTTAACGCATACTGACGCCGCGCAGTCCACGGGTGTCATGTTCACCGTCTCAGTCGAAACGGGGCCGCCACTGCCAGTATCAAACCCCAGTACGTCAGCCTAGCAGTCGAGTGCCACTGAGGCACCGGGGCGGTATAATAAATAAATAAATAAATCAACAAATCTTAACTTCTTTGCTCACTGCAGTACTTTATTTCATCCGCCTCGTTGCTTTAACGGCCCGAGTGTATACTTCACTCTGTAAGAGCGGACCGAAAGCCGGACATCGACTACGGGCACGAGCTCGACTATACATAAGACTTGCAGCTTTAAACCCGGGCCCGGCCCGGGCCCGCAACTTTTGGCCCGGCCCAGCGTAATATCTGATGTTCCCGCCCGGCCCGGTTCCTGACTTTCGGGCAGACTTCTAGCCTGCTTGCAGTGCTCTATAATCCAAACATCCCCTATTTACCGCAGACTTATGGCACCACCAAAGTGATCTGCGTTCGTCTTGAACGTTCCGAAAGCTCAAGTCTTTTATCAGAGTTACAGTAGAAAGAGCGGTTGCTCCTTTAAGTTCACCGGGATATTGTTGTCAGTCCAGAAAGTATCAGTTCGCATCTTTCCGTCGACCACAGGCGCGCGGCTTCGTTCGAATGCACAGCCTAAACGCGAGCAGAGACTATAGAAGGTGAACGAAAAAATTTACGCAATGTCCAGCGTGCCTGTAGGGGAACTAACAGAAGCTTCATGTAAATTGTCGTGAACGCATTTTAATAACGCTATTTTTCATTGCCCGACACTTCGGTATTGAATTTAAAACAGGGCCCTTATTTCCGCGTTTCAGTAAATGTACAGAAACAATATCAGCGGAAAGAACGTAAATACATGTCCAAAACCTCAGTCGAAAATGTCTCGCCCGTGCACGTAATAATGCTTTCGCATTCATACACGGAAGCACTTTCGTCTCTGTTCATTTTTTCCCTTGCTGTTTAACTTCAAGGAGAATGTGCTGTCAGCATGAAATAACGTGGACAAGACAATTAACTGAAGCGAAAACCGCAAAATGAGAAGGTTTTAGTCGACAAAGGTAAAATGCTGGAGGCACTTGGTTTTCTATTTGATAGCGGCAAGACCGCTGCGAGGAAGTGTGGAAAGGCTTGTATTGTTTTTTTTTTCTCCAAAATTATTTTTCGTGACAATGCGTCCGTGTTTTCAGTTATTCTCACACCAAAAGAGGGCGATAAGTCCGAGAGATTTCATTTATCACTTTACTTCTCCCTGGTAAGCAGCGGCACGCGACCCCTCCGCAGGGCGCATGCAGCTCGGATCGATGCCCGGCGTACACAAAACCGGCCCCGGCGGAAATAAGCATCGGGCAGCCCGCGCAGAGATGGATTCGCATCCGGATGAACGGCCTGGATGGAAGAAGCGCCAAGAGGGAGTGGTGCTGGCCATGCAAACAGCCGCCGGGCGAGGCAGCACCAACACACCTGTCCACCACGGAGGGGAGGAAGCCATGCGGGCGGCGTCCGCTATCGGGCACTTCATTAAATCGAGAAGGAGGAGGTCGAGGGGGAGGAGGAGGCGGTGGTAGTGGGAGGGGCTCCGTTGGTGCGTCCGCCCATCCGACATCCCTCCTCCACTACTCTTATACAGCGGAGAGAGAAACCAGATTCGTGAAGACTGGATAGCAGCGGCGGCAGCCATATTGAAGGGTGTCTTTACTTCATCGGACCGAACGCGCAGCGTCAGAAGCAACGACGAAGACTGACAGGAAAGAAACCTACGGTTTGGAGAGCTGCTGCCTACAAATAAGGTTCGCGAGTGACCGGTGTTCACCGGCAGACCAGACACATGCAGCGACGACTCATCCGGCGGAATTTCTTTGATTAGCCCACCAGTTAGCGAAGTGATGTTACATTTAGCTATAACTGTGCTCCAGCGTGTGGATTCGTTCAGGAGTTTCCCGTGCAGTTGTGCTTGCCTAGCAAATATAGACTCTGATATGGTGTGACAATGGATGTTGCCAAAATAAATATCACACTCCTCACTCTCACATATTCTCATACATATCTAGTGCATCCTCACTGACAGAGAGCGACACACGCTCTGAATCAATGAGTGACATATATGGTGCACCCCTCTCTGGATAAAAACCAGTCTACCCACATATTAGTTTACCGTTTTTCTGGCTTCGTGGCAAGATTTGTGTGCACAGAGGAGCAGCCTGCCGCTTTGGGACCTAACTTGAACTGCAAATAAAATTGTATCTCTATCTCGCTCCAAGCAAAATAAAGCATAGGGTGCGTGTCTCTCCAACATGTTGCGCGATAGAGAAGGAACAGTCTACTATATGAGCAGTCATTTTATTTAGCACCATCGAGGACAACGTACACATTCTGTGCCTTGTGATATATGACGCCGGGGGCACACGTCGCTGCAGGACACCGACTGATGTCCGCTGCTTTGTATATATTCCGGCATCAATGTGAGACTGCACCAAATGGTCTCCGAAGGCAGCGCCTTAGGTTCAAAATAATCTATACTTCAAGTCAAAGGGTGAGAGCCAAGATATATATATATATATATCCTGCCTGCCTCACCGACTTAACTCGACCGGCATGGCTCGATCCGAACTTCCGATCTCTTACGTCTCTTCACTATCCAATGTGCAATACTCCACTTTTTGGCGCCAAAACACCTCCTCAAGTCACTTTTCCCACCTTCTGGGAGCATTTTAGATGACCAATCGTTTATGCCCTTACTACATGTCAGTGCGAGAGCCTTCTTTAAATCTGAACTGACCAATGGCACAATCGTGCTCACGAGTTTTTTTACTCGCGAACAGCGTGCATTCATGAAGTCGTTTAAGCTTTCCCCCTTGAAGACGTGAAATCTCCCAGACAACTGCAATAAAATATAGACACGCTCAAGAGCCACAGCACTTGTATACGCCAGTAGCCTTTCCTCACGTAACTCTTTTCAATCGCCCAGGAGCAACCTGCGCCAAAAAGGCCTCATAAATTTTCCGCGAACAATGCCCCGAGGCGCGCGACACACAGGCCCCGTCGCCGAGCGCGTTTCATGTCAGTGTTCCCTGCTGTCGACAGAGTTTTCTTCATGGCACGTCAGTCCTGTGCGCGCAACATTTGCTCCGCTAGTTTCACAAAGGCTGGACGTTCACAGTTGGGTCGTACGAGGGGCTCCGAGACCTTTAGAATATCTGAAGATGGGGACCAAGTGAATAGCGTCCGACCGCGAGAAGTGCATGGCCCACTGGGACGAAGTACATTCGTTTTGACGTCAAAAACAATTTCAGACGCACCGCACCGCCCACGAAGCAATTCCGTACAGAGCCAAATACTCATGACTGCAAAACCGTTAAAACGTCCCTTTCACACATATCTGCCACTGACCTCAGTAACAAATCGTATACGCTGCGCGTGAGCAAACAAAAGCAAAACATAAACAAGGCCTTCGGTGTGCAAAGATGCACGAGGTTAAGCAAACGAGCAACGCCCGTCCAGGCGGCGCGTGAAAGAGAGGTGAGAAAGGTGGATAGCAAGCCCTGAACAGGGCGCTGCAGGAAACTGCAGAGCACGCGGCGCACAACGCCTGCGTCTAGCGTACCAGCTCCAACGTGCATACATGCGTTCGTCCCTCTCCCAAAGAGCCCTACTTATCATACAACGCCGAGCCTTTCGTCGACGGCGGGCAGCCGCTCGTATCGCTTATGAATCGTGAAACAGCGGAGCAGGGAACGCTCCGCTGTCCACACGCTCCCCTCGCCGCCGTCGCCGCTTGTACACTGCATGCGCTGCCGGGGCGCCAGAGTCCGTGTCAAGGTCGCATTCGTGCAGTCTGCGGTTAAGCGCAGACAGGCGCGCCAAGCGCCCGCCGAACGCGCGTCTGCCCTCCCACGCACCTGCCGCGCGGCGGCCGATAACGGCTCCAGCACGGCTGCGTGTCGACTGGCGCCTTACCCGCCGCGTAGTTATCGAGTACCGCCTCGCATACAGCTGTGCCACGTCTGTATACTCTTCGCGGTCATCATCATTGGCCAGCTTGTTTGCGTCAACTGCAGGGCAACGCATCTCCCTGCAGACATCCGAGAAGTCCAGTCTTGAGCCTTCATGGGACCTTGCAAATTGTTTGTACTATATATTCACCAACCTCTGCTGTATGTAGTGAAATTTTCTTCCCTTATATGTCACAGAAGAAAGTATCCGTCGATGCTCCCAATATCGAAGTGTGTTGGCATGTGTTCGGCTCTATACATATAGGACTGTAACACTGGCAACTCACCCCAATTTTGGTCCAACGATTTGCGATAACCGGGGGTTACCTCTTCCTTGTTTTACTTCACCCACCAAAGTACATTTAAGCGTTTTGATGTTGTATATAGGACATCGCGTTATTCATCATAAAATTGAGAAAAAAGGCATACACTCTTTCAACGGAATCGAAAAATGTTCCTATAAGGTGCAAGTGAAAGTATTCATTTCAATGTATATGCTCATTTTTTTTTTCTTCGCTCTAGCTACGCCACGCAATATTTAACCGATTTTTCTCGCTGTTGTTATTGTTCTCGCCTCCAAAGAACTAACCATTACGCATGCATATTATCCTTTCAGACCTTATCAAATTGCAAATCAAAATAAAATTTTGCCGTTGAATACGGCAGCAAAACACAACTATAGGTTGGAACCAAACGTTGAAGAATAACCTGTTTTGACACGGAACCAGAGAACCAGGCAGGTTTGAAGTGGATTAGTGAAAAGCTTTTGTTGCATTTTCTTTTTCGCAATGCAATCGCCTTACAGTGTACGCGCAATGTTGCGAAAATGAATATATGTATATGAACTGCAAACACTGTAAAAGAAGGGTATAAGCGTTCAGAAATGAAAGTTAGAACTGACGCGTCCTCTTCTTCTTGGATGAACTTACTACCAACCTTACATGCACGAAAGGAGTGCGCACCTGACTATACGTCTGAAAACTGTGAAAACTTACATAAAGGTCCTCTCGTCAGAAGCTTCAGTTGGAGCCGCGCTGTAAAGTTGAACATAAAATATTTCTTAATAGCGTGTATACTGAAGCTATAAACATTTGACTAGGCTAACCAACCGGGAAATATAGAAAACGAGACCCTCTCCAACGGCCCTCGATACACGGTGCAAGCGGTCGCATGCAACATGAGCCAAATGATTGAACTTTGCTGTTTTGCCACGTATAAATAGTCGTGCCTCGTTAATACGATTCCCGTTAATATGGACGACTCGAATTATGGACAGTTTTTCTGGGGACCAAACTTTTTCCACGCATTTACGTCTCGTTATATGGAAACTCGCGTCGTCTGGACAATGAACAATTAAGGAGAAAATGCAAAGATACCATTTGTGTCCATGTAATTTTGTCGCGTTATTATGAACAGTCATCAACACCAAATCGTCGCACTGCTTCAACCACATGAACATAGCACCAATGACTGATTGGTTGCCATTTTCGCTTTCCTATTTTACACTGCGAAGATCTGCAGTGGACGCACGTTACGATTTTTTTGTTTTGTATTCCATGAATTCAGTTGACCAAAATTCTGACAGCTGTTTGCGCCTTGTAGAAAGTTGGATTCAGCAACTTTCAGCCGACTGAATGCTGATACGTAGCAGCGGTTCATGTGAGATGAAAAGTACAAGTCAAGTAATTTAGTAATAAAATGACATCGAGAACAATATGCAACATGCATTACAAATATACTTTTGAATTGCATCGCATGTGAAGCAACGGTGACTCTGATAATGTTCTTGCTCCTAATGCCAATTACGCTGGCCTACATTATGCTCTAAAGCAGACCTTATCATTACATTTATTTTTTTTTTTAGAACAAAATTCCGATTCGTTTTTACGGACAACTCGCTTAATGGACAGTTTTGTGCGGAAACCAACGTGTCCATATTAACGAGGCACGACGTATTTCAATTATGGGCGCCTGCATCTCCTTTCTTACTAAAACATGCATGCTGGCGCTGGCGAAGTGAACCACCTCATGTTGAAATATATATATATAAAAAAAAAAGTCAAGCAACACAATTTTAATCGGTCAACATGTAGGCATAGGAAAGGCATTCAGTACCCCGCTATACATGTCGTCCCCAAATATTATCCTTCTGAAGCCCAAGAAAAAGCTACACAGCAAGACAAAATAGCGCAAATACTGTAACAAGTGAGCAAATACTGGTTCTAGAGTTTCCGTGACACTCCACTAACATTTCCTTTCAGCCAAGCTCTGCTCTTCAAATTCCTTTTAGAAAGAGAAAATTCATCGCACGGAACATGACTGTTTCGCGTTCAAGATACTTGAAACAACATGCAACGATATTTTGGCCGTCTCAGCAGCAAATATCTATAGGCCTACACGCACTCCGCTAGGCATTTCCTAGTGCAGAGCGCTGTATAGTGCAGTATAGAGAACAAAATAGTGAAGACTTAGTTGCATTGAGGGAACTTTTTCCTTCCGCAACTGTCGCTGAAGAATCTTTTCACTGACGCTGCGATCATTAGAGTGGTGCTTATAGCGATGAATCATTAAACCAAGCCTCTTGATTTACTATCCTAAGTATACGTATACCCGGCTCTAACCTCACCTCACGTGTCTCAGGTACAAGCACTGAGCACGACAGCATAAGGGCGAGCTATAGAGGTCCCTGCCTGTATGTTCGAGCTTGAAGATTGTGCAGGCCTCCGGGTAAATATATAGACATATTCA
This sequence comes from Amblyomma maculatum, assembly GCF_055883805.1. Classification (NCBI taxonomy): domain Eukaryota; kingdom Metazoa; phylum Arthropoda; class Arachnida; order Ixodida; family Ixodidae; genus Amblyomma; species Amblyomma maculatum. Next base: position 329,074,648 of record NC_139344.1, read on the forward strand.
TATCTCAGAACACCACCGCACGCGTCTAAAATGCGGTTGCGCCATGCACCCATATCCCAGGTAAGTCGGCTACAGGCACCACGATGCAGGAGGTAAACCCTCGACGAATATACGCGTACGCGTCCGGCCACTTAGGCGGAGGCGCCGTCTCCCTGCTCATAAAAAAGGACCACCGGTGAGACGCCAGCAGAGGCGGCAGGCGCCACGCGGGGCTTTCGAGAGATGGGGGCTCGTCCGAGTTCTTTATGCGCCTTCAGGGAAGGAGCACACAAGCCTTGTGGCTTTGAAAAGCCAGGAAAAGCACAGGGCTAAACTCAAAGCTGGATGGGTGAATAAAATATAAAACAAGAGGAGAACAGACGGAAGAGAGGTGAGTGTACAGCAGAAGCAGCGCACACCACCACCGCGAGCGGGGTGTATATCTGTACGCGATCACTTTACGACGACGATGCCGAGCCTAGCGCGCAAGCGCGTGCGAGCGATCTCTCCAGCGAACTGCTGCCCGCGTTGAGCGCATCGGGGGAGGTCTTCTCTGCAAGCGCAGGCCCGTCGAAACGTGGCACCGAGAATGCTAATTCAGCCCCACACGACGTGCGCGCGCGCGCGCGCGAGAAAGTTCGCGAAAGGCATAGGCAACAACTTCCAGAGTAGACGAGCTGGTGTTATCGAGAAGAGGACCTGTGACCCTGGCTGGGCCCCACCTAGACTGAGGGGCCGGGGACGACCGGCAGTGACATTAAATCTCGGCGCGAAAAGACCGACGCCTTCCATGCGTATACCCCTTTCTTTTCCAGTGCCTGCTCTTCGTTCCTTGTCCGCATTATAGTGTTCACGGCCTTCGTTCGTTGTTTACATCCAGCGACCGCGGGCGGCCGCTGCTTTTAGTGCCCCAGGGAGGGTCCAACCTTGGGAGCAGCGGCACTAAATGTCGAAGAGGCACGCGGCGACGGACAGATAACGAAAACCAGTTCTGTTCACCATCCATAAAGTATATTTTTCTGAGTTCTGGAAAAAGTATAACAAAGTGGCCTTCCTACACTGACAACGGCAAGCGGGAAATGCGGGTCGGTCAATGGACAGACATTCTACTTGCGCTCATTGTTTCTGTACTGCAGGTTGAATTCAAGCTGAACACTCCTTCCTACAGACGTCTTAGGCTTGATTACTAGAAACAATATCAGTGCCTACGTCTGATCGAGTGTTTTGATTGCTATTGCTTGAACTACTGCGTTTGTATTCGCAATTATTTACGGTGCTCGCAAAACCTTTTCGAAAATTCATACCGGGACAATATAGCTAAAATAAAATGGTTTCTCACATAACACATTTACTGGACGGTGCATGCCACAGAGGGAGCGCATAACAAAAAATATACCCACGCAAATTTTGTGCAAGTTAACCGAACAACGAATAGTCAAATTAAAAAGAAGCGGTTAATGGGCAATCGACATTAAACCGGACGGTGAGCGTGCTTCGAAGTCTATCGGTTAGAGATCATCAAAAGTTAACGAACCAAGCAGGTCTGCTTCAAAACTTTCCATGGCATCGTGTCCTTTTCTCAGCTTAATCGGACAGGTAGGCCTCTCGGCTCCTTTATTTCATAACACAATTAATTAGTCTATGTTCACGTACCACTGGCGGGCACTTTCTGAAGAGAAGATCCTTGCCTTCCCTCAGTCTTCCAGCCTGTGTGCAGGCACCTGTAAGCTGCACCAAGTCAAGCGCGCGCCTCGGCGCAACTATAGCGCAACAAGCGTGACAGAACAAAGAAAAATAAAGGTGCAAACATGGCGGCCGCTGCTGTTCTTTCCGCTGGCGGCCCCTGGTGGCTGAAACCGGAACCAAAACACGCGCGTCCGCGGCGGGAGCAGCGGCTCCTCTCCTGAAGCGGGGTGAAGGAGCGAGCAACTTGGGAAAAAGCAGAAGCATAACACGAAAAGAGAAACAAGAGCAGCGGACGAGGCAGCATCAGGAGCAGCAGCCGTGAGGAGCCGCCTCCGCGAGGCGCAGCCACGTGCCGCTTGGGCCAATGAGCGGCGAGCAGAGGGGGGAACAGCCAGCACCCGTCCCGCATCCGGGAGCGGCCCGTTCCGAGGCTTCTCGCTCTCCGCAACGGCAGCTAGTCGGGAGCTGGCTCCTCACCGCGACGGAAGTCGTCCACCGAGCTGCCTGCCACCGCCGCCGCTCTGCTAGCCGCCGTCTCTCGTCGTTCTGCTGCCGCTCCCGCTACTCCGGCGTGCCCCTCGTGTTCGGTTGCAGTCCCGACGCCGTGCTGCCTCTGGATGCGAACGTGATCAGTCCTCCTCGCCCCCTCCCCCCACCCTTACGCCACCCACCACCTCTCCCCCGGCAACGCTGTGCAGCAGCGGGTGGATCAACCGCGGCTCCCTTCTGTGTCCTCTCCGTCGCCCTTCATCTTGCCGCCGGACAGTCCGCCTCTTCCACTTGGGACAGTGGTTGTTGACTGTGACAACGCGTCTGCTCGCTGTGGTACACCTGCCGCTGTTGCCACTTCGTTGTTTTCGCCATCGATGAGAGACAGTCTTCCTGACGACGTGGCATCGTGCCGGCCGCTCCGCTCGCCGTCCTCGGCGCCCGCAGCCAGCGAGCGGCCAGCTCACCGCCGGCAGCAGCGCTGCTCCGCCGTCCGGTAGCCGCTAGCCAGGAGACCTCCCTCTGGCACCAACTATGCTGCTACCGCCATCGCTCATAACGGAAGGTAGGTGCCCTGCACCTGCTGCTATTTGTTATTATCTTGCCGCTTGCAAAATTATATTTAGTTCTAGGAATGCGTGCTGCACCAGCAAGTGTCAGTCGGTTGCCGACTCGCTATCACGTCACGTTTTTGAGACATGCAATGACACTTTCGTGAGCTGTTTTCGCTATATCATTGATGTTTGAAAATCGTTGTGCTCAGTAACTACGAAAGCACAGGCAACGAGAAAGGGTTAGAATGTATAACTGTACAGCTGAGGTCAGACAGCACTCAATTCGTGACACGCCACTCAGCCGGGCACATCTGAGCTCGCGCAAATTATGGGGCGTCGTGCATCGCACAGTAGCCAGAAGCATGACATCCTACCGCCAACCACATGGAAGGGTCTCCAGCGGCAGTAGTGTGAAGAAGGGGATCGTGAATTCGGGTTTCTGTCGACTGCCGATTCTTCACAGAGCTTAGTGTTTGATTCGTCTCAGCTGTGTGCAGATGAGCTCAATGCCGCATTGCGAGTTTGGCTCACAGACAACATATATAGTCTAAGGCAGCTTTCACACGTTTTGCGTATAGTGTATATATAGACCACGCCTACCGGTCTCAACAATGCAATGTTGTGCACTTATGGGCAATGGCGAAGTTACCACGTAAAAGAAAGATATCTATGTCATTTTCAAATCAGACTCTGCAAATTGGTGAGCTATCTTTACCTTATAGAGAGTAAGATGTCTGGCACAATGGAACTACTCTGTTGTGACTGCGATTCAACGTTTTAGCACCGCACTTTGGCGATTATTCGCATTCCGGATCTCAAATTTTCTCCCAGACAACTGCATGAAATCGTTCTCGATATCGATGCCGAGGGATAAGAAAGTTCCTGACTCGGCGGAAATTTACTCCACCCACGCATTGCTCGCCGCGACGTCACAGCTCTTAAATGATCTTATCATTAATTCCATCCACTGCTCCGCACCGCCTGTTTCATAGCCTGCGTACACCTTATTTATTTATCTTTGGCTCGCACTATGTCAGGAGCTCTGCTAATCAGCGCGCATGCAGTGCGTTCGTAAAGGTCACAAGTTCGTCCAAGAATCACAATGGTTGCCGTTTCAAGTTATAAAGAATGTCAGGATCGTGCACCGCGACATCGATACATGCCAAGAACTTGCTCGTATAAGGCTGTACAGAATTGACTCAATAAGACATGTACGAATGTTACACCAAAATCTTGTGAGCATGCACGTGCATTAATATGTTTCAGTATTGGGAATCATTTGTTTTCTGTTTTTCGGCTCATTAGGAATTTTGGGTTTGGGGTGTTTAACGTCCCAAAGCGACTAAGGCTACAAGAGACACCGTAGTGGAGGACTCCGGAAATTTCGACCACCTGGGGTTCTTTAACGTGCACTGACATATTTTGGGAGTTCAGTGTTTGCGTCGGAGAATAAAAGCAGCTGCATAATTATTCGCTGTGATACAAAAAAAAAAAGTTATTTTATGACGATTATTAATTCCCACTTATTTGTACTAACGCTATAGACAGCTATAGCCTGCTTCAACAACACTAAACATTATTAAACTAAAATGTTCGCCGATAAAAAAAGTAAATGATCGGCTATATATAAAAGTGATTTCAAGGACTACTACTCCATTGGTCAGTGCCCTTAGTATTGGAGACTTTTGGGCAACATTTCACTTGGCATATATATATCTTGCTGCGCACCGCCCAGCTTCGGCCGTTTTCCAAATACGCTTTCACGCGTGGTTATCCTTCGTTTAATGCATGTACACCAAACATATCTTTATCGAACGCTCCGCCATATTACCATTGAAGTTTCTAAACGCAGGCGGCGGCAGCCCGAATATATATATATTCAAATGATCGTGAAATACATTGTGCTACCTCGAGCAATTAATTATGACATAACATGGCATTTTCACATTGTTTTATGCGATAGAATGAAGAGTGTACATTACTTATTTTCACGTCATTGTGTCATTCTTTATAATGCCGCAGAACCGGTAAGGGGGACGTATTCGTTGTTAAAAAGGAATTAGTTTCGAACTTCACTGTAACCAGTTTTCATTATCGCGTATATTCTCCAGCAAAACGAAACATTTTCCTTGGTACGCATGCATGCACTGTATGCTCAAGTAGTCAGAACAGTCCATTTCAGCGTAAGCTTAGTCAGGACAGGCTGAGCATGCTGGCCTCTCAGACTATGTAGTAAGGGAGCAACTATATACTCATCAAAGTCGAATATCGGTCTAGTTGTTACTACATAATATAGAAGGCGAGGAACACCACACCAAATCTGCCCATCAGCCCGCTATGGTCTGGGGTTCGAGCCGGATGCCACCGCCAGTTGGAGCACTCGCTCCAACTATGTTAACTATAGCGCTATAACCATGCGGGTAGTAGAAGCGAGGCTGATTTGGTCAACAGGTCGAAGCGGGAATTTATTTAATGGCATAAATTGTCATCGAAAGAACACCGTTGAACGATGAGACATTATTCACTGCGACAGTGTCGCATCGCTGCGATTCCCAGCTGAAAATTCCCCAAAAATCTTTCTCTCGTATACGTTTGTTATACAGTGCACAAAAAGGCGCCTTACTTTCAGCCTTCATCAGAAGCGGCAGCCGCGACCGGGATCGATTCTGCATGGTTCCACAAAATCAGCATTTGCTCGCCCTAACCGCTAAGACACCGCCGCAGGGCGATAGCTGAAAAAAGGATGTATGAAAAGTTTTCAACACTGCCTTCCACACGAGAAAACCGGGATTCATAAGCGCCCCAAGTTACAACATTTAGCATTTTCAGACTCGTTCAGGTAGCATTGTACAAAAAGCGACTTTCCTGCGTCCGGATGCCTCAAGCCATTCCTTTTATTAAAAATATAATTATACTAGACATTTTTTGTTTGTGTGCATCACTCACGGGTATCCGACCTCAACCAGTGCATTGCATAAAATGTAAGCTTTCTCTTTAAAAATTGTATCGTCGAATTTGTTTTCTTCCTGTGATATATAACGCGGTCTTGCAGAATAGCAAGCTTTTCTGCCTCTCAATTCGTTGCCTGCGTGTGAAATCTTTGATTGCATGCACTCATGCAGCGCTCTCTCCATGCACAGTCCCATGCTCGCACTATACACTACACGCAAAGGCTTTGCCAATAATCTAACGCCACACACGAACCATCCATCGACCGCCCACGATATATTTAAACACGCACACAGACCATCTCTATGTGATGATCCGTTATATAGTCGTATGACTCATAAAAGGAAAAAAAAGAAAAGTTTCCGCAGAGTTGTCCCTTCGTTACATACAAGGACGAAGAACCCTCAAAGGGCACCACATAAAGCGTTCGTTGCCAGGCGTCTTGCACACGAGCTCGCAAAAGCGCATAGCGCACATAACTGCCACCACGGCACAGCACAAGGGGGGCCCCCGAGCCTGCAGCGTGTGTGCATATAGACGCGTATATACCGGGGACCGGCAGCTCATCTTATCGGACGAAGCACGGCCGCCAAAGCGGCCGGCTCGCGCGTGCGTGGGGCCTCGCGGTTTTATGATGGGCTGCCCGTTTGAAGAGAACTTATTTACGATACTGCCCCTGTTTGTTCAAGGCCCACAAGGCGGGCTCCTTGTCTCGAAGAGGACGACTTCCGACCCCTCCTCAACCTTCTCCTTCCATGCCACATTTCTATCTCGCCGTCTCTGCGCGAGCTCTTTTAGTGCATGCGGCGGTGCCGACAGCAGGAATATATGGATATATAGAGACGTTTCGACCCGGGAGGATGGGGGGGCGCTCGCTTTCCAAAAGTCGTCGTATCGCTATCCGCAGCCAGGCTCATCACCCTCCGGACGACGACTACACGACGACTCGCTGACGCTTATAGGATCTCGTCGGGCAATAAACTTTATTTTTATTCTATCCTACATATTTTAAGTGGCCAGAAGATTCTTGGCGATTGAACTGGCGCCTGCGCGAGATAGTGCAAGAACTGTGTGCAGAAGTATACGACGCGAGGTCCCATTTGGAAACGATTTGCAGTACTAAACTCTCCCTCTGCGCGCTTCTACCAGGGTGGCATGCTTTTTAGTTTTCGGTGGAACCGAGACGGAAGGGTTGAATCCCCCAGAGCTTTTAGCTGCTCCTGAGCGTGCGTGCAAGGTATGTAAACGTCTGTTTACATTGCGTTATTACACTCGTTCTGCGAGAGGTCTTTTCAAGTCTTTGGAAGGAGTTAACGCGGCACTATATATCGTATCGGCATGCTGAAGGACTTTAAGATAATAGAAATGAGTCAAGAGCAGCGGCATCAGTGTAGAAGAATACAGAACGCGGGTCGTACAGCGTCTCTTTTAAGTCCAGAAGTAAGCGTTGAGTGCGAGGCCACTGAGATGAACTGCGCATAGCACATTCGATCGTCACATATTCTGTCAGGAATAGACTTGTAGCTCAGAGACTGCGCAAAGTATACATTAAATTACGCATGATATGACATATGCATGGTGTGCAGTATATATATGGCATGTTGCTTCTTACATTTTACCAGCATTAATAACAGGGAACGCGATATTTTCTTTTAATATGATCGCAAATAACAGTCTACTAATTTCGGCTTCGCATACCACCAAGAAAAATCAGATCCAGGTCACGGTAGTCAAACTTGTCTACTTATCTATTCACTATGCATAGTATTTGTTTTGTTATACTTGTACGATATACGCTCGTATTCGTAGCATATGTGGACTTAGCACTTCGGATCACATAACTTTCAATACCTCTATAGTCGAGCATACGGCACCAATCCAGAAGATATTCACTAAAAAGGGTTGCCGTTCTCCATCAGTGCGGATCAGGGCTGAAAAGGAAACCATACGGTCTGAAAGCCATGTACACAACAAATTGCGCAGGTTATCTCTTTTTGAGAGCTAACGCTTCTTCCGAAGCTCAACTGCATCATGCAGCATATGCATACACAAGCACTAGTCCACACCCCGACGCACACCGTGCACTGCTATACCGGCCGTATTTGTGTCGTGTCCAGGACGCATGGAGCTCAGCTGCAGCTCTGTCTGACTCGCCGCGGCCACAGCAGGGTCCATTGTGTGTGCTTATACCTGGCGTAAACGTGGCGCTCATTAAGCCGCCGTTCCTTCCCAGTGCAGGCACGCATGCATGGACAGAGTCAATACGAAACCTCGAAGGGCGTTGCAGGCGTTTTTTTATACGTGCCTTCTCGTGCAGTCCAGCGGGCGACGGCTTGCTAACACACACTGGTTGCGAAGACCATGCACCGCGGCACAGTTGCGCGCGCGTTGGGTGTCTCCCCATTGCGTGCATGCATGCATGCAGCGACGTATACCGTCGAGAAAACAATGGCGGACCAACCGGACCGGACTCCCTCTGTCTCCAGGGCCGGGCCGCACGCGCAGGGCGTTTCCGCGGAACAGAAAAGCGTTTACGGCGAGAGACTCAGCGTAGAAAGCCGCAGAGGAATGAGGTCCAGATTCGCTGCAACTTTTGTTGGCAATATGCGCAACTGCGCGGCTTTATATGCGCGTCTCCTCCGCCCGTGGCTTATATGGTACGGGCGTATACCCCATCCTTCCCATGGTATTCGCAACTATTGCGCACTTTCCTTGCTCGTGGTTATGCCGGGAGCTCACTATACTATAGTAGCTTGCATTCTTAAACGCCATTGATGAGATCCGCCCTGTCATCTGGCGTGGGCCTCGGTTTTTAGATTTTGTTTTATTTCTCCCTTTACAAGACACGCTACTGCCACTATACTGTACAAAAGCCCGCGGAGTCCGATAATGGGCACCAGTTGTTGACCGATCGCGCTTGTCCATGCAGCACGTAGGATATACACTTCAGCGAGTGAGTGAGCTCGTTCATGCTTGTCTGCAGTCACGTGACGTATGGGAGCGGTTTTTGCATTTGCGCGTCGATTACGCATTCTGTGAAACGTTGCGTGCAATAATTCTTTGAACATTCAGTCTAGCGATCACCGCGCCCGGAAGCGCCAACTGCGAAGCTTGCAGTGTTGCGAGCCTTCTCTAGACCTCTAAAGACCGCGTTCCTTATTTACAGAAAATACTCCCGGAGCGAAAGCTCAGCGCGCGTTCACAAAAACATTCCTCATTCTCTATGTATACATGTATGGACAACCGACACCATGGAAAAAGTCCGCTCGCCACTTGGCTATATACACACACTCGCTTGCACCCGGATCGGGGTTGCTGGATGCGCTGTCGGGTGGAGATGATGCGTCATCCCCGTGATGCTGTAGAGAAAGAAAGAACAAAAATGAGAAGGCAGAACAAAAACAACCGCCGTTGGGCAGGGCTCATTCAACGGGCGCGCGCGGAGAAGAAGGAGCTCGGAGAGGAATCCAACACGCAAGACGCCCAGTCGAGACGAGTATCCGGGTGCGCGCGAGGTGCTTCGGTAATGTTCAGGTGGCGGCCGCCGCCAGCAGAAGCAGCAGCATCCGCACAGCCGGCCGGTCTCTCCCCAGCGCCGCCTCATAGCAACCGCACACACGCACGCACCCTCGTATAAGGCTAGGCAGCGAGCGAGCATGAACACGAACAGGCAAGCCCAAGCGCATTTGGCGCAGATAAATTCGCCTCCTTCAGCTTCCACGCGCTGCCGTACATAGCCGTACCTCATGGCTGCACGCGCGGCGGTTGTGCGTGCGTATATACGCACGTACGCTATACATAGGCCTACACTGTACAAGCCCCAAGTCGCACCCCCGTGAATACGGCGCAACATCCCCCCCCTCTCCTACCCCTCTGCGTTCGTTACCATCGCCCTCTGTATATACCGCCGCCAATGAACTGCGCATCTACGCCCTCGCCTTGTGCTCGTCTTCTCGTGCTACCTCAACACTGCAAGCGCGTGCTCACGCGCATACACGGTGGGTATATGTGCGTGTTTGCAGCGGCATGGGTTTGGTTCGTTGCTCGACTCGCCGCGTCTTTCGTTTTGATTTCGTTCCGACATATCCCCCACGTTATGCGCGTGCTTCGTTTTAATCTCCCGCCTCCTTGCCATCCGCCGGCAGCGAACATGGCGAAGGAAGAGAGGGACTTGATTCCGGTTGGCCCCTGCGGCGACTGCTGATGCTGAGGCACGTGCATTTCCTATATATGCTCCGCTGTCTTCGGTGATCAAAGAGCGAGCTATGAGGAAATACCGAAAGCATGAGCTGTCATGCTGACATTTGAGGATGCACATATATTCATTTGTTCGTAATTCCTCGGAAGTATACATTACATGCACCGCAATAATAATTGGTGAAAATACTTAACGCAAACATATGAAGTGATAAACGTTACAAAAATATACTGTAACGGATTATGCATCGACGTAATAAAAAGCATACAAAAGTATAACTGCGGGTAAACAAGAGCATACGTGATACGCCAACGGGTACAGTTTATGGAATTTAGTCAGATCAGATTTTATGGCAGATTGGTCTGATGGTACAAAGTGTTACACGCTGAGTTATCGTGTGCGGTACGAAAGAATATGCACAACAGGATGACTAGCAGTTACGTACTGCCTGTCTGGCTTTATATGAATGATCATGGCTGCGTTGGATGCTTGTCTGGGATTAACATATAACATATTGATGAAAAATTTCCAGGCTCTAAATGATGACAACTACACCAGAAAGACGCCACCATTTTTAAAGTGTGTCGATGCGCAGTATATGCTTACACGCGAATTTGGCCTGCGATTCCGCTAGCTTTCTTTCTTTCTTTTTTCTTTTTTTTTTTTAACCCTGCTTAGTTACAAAACATCCGTTTTCTGTTGAAGTACTCGTGTATTTGTATTTGGGGGGATGCTGTAATTTATCGATACAGTCAAGTTAAGTTTGTCCACAGAGTACCTGTTTGATAGTTGGCGGTCGTGGTATAGTGAAAAGTTCCACCACAAATCTTGAATGGCCTTTAAAGAAATGAGTACATAAATGTGGGCTCAACATCCCTAATAACTCACACCACTGTAGGGTTTCATCTCGATCCAGAAAGATTACCGGCACTTAATTTTGTAAGCTCGATTGGGGAAACAAAATTACCGCGCCAGTTGAATTCTGAAGCAACGCTTTCATCTCCCTTTATCCACGCGGTCGGTTTATAGGTGAGCGCTGAATATAACCCGGATTAAATGCCAGTTGGAATCGGTAAAAGCCAGTTATACGCTAACCGCATATGCTGGGGGTTATAAGCCACTAATCTAACTGATGACCGAACACATGGTCGAACCTGTGCGCCATTGCATGAGGTATCATTTACTGAACGGATACATGAACCAAATGCGTGGCAGACATCCGTTCCGTGTACACGTTTTTCAGCAGTGTTACAGTTTCGGGTTAGCAAGCATATAATTGAATCAGCCTCGTTTGCAACTGTGATCCACATACATAAAGAACGGAATACCGAGTGATAAATTATGCAAAGCCGTGAATGCACAGTGAAGGACGAGAGTTGTGGGTGGAGAGCTTCATGCGGTGCCGTACTGCCTCGGTCAGGACTCAGTACTGCGGAATCATGTGAACTCAGCCCAGAACATATATGAACAAGCGGGTACGCAATCCGCATGCCCCTGTGCATGTGATAGCCTATTTGCCGCGTACGCCGCCCAGCACGCAGTTCACTGTGCGCAGATATATATCCCAGTACGCGTTACGTCCTCAGGTGAAATGCTTCACAATTCTCAGTTCACACTTGTCGATCGCCGCGTGCCGCTTTATCGGACTTCGATAGCTCGCCGATGGCAGGGACCCGAAGGCGAAGGAGCGCGTGCCTTTGCGATAAAACATAACAAAAAGCAGTATAGGTAAGCGGTTGGCGGTGCGGCCTGCAACGCGTCGGTAGCGTCGGCTCCGCCGGCCTCTCCGGAGGCGTGTTCGCAGACCAGGCCAACCCCCGCCCAGCGGCGGCGGGCGACCCACCGCGGCAAGCTCGTAGCGGTGGTCGCAGAGAGTTGACGCGGCCGCCGCCTTCGTAGTAGGATTACGCTACCCAACCCATTCCTCACGCCACCGCTGTTCTTGGCTCGGGTCGCTATACAGTGCGCATCGAAGCGAGCACACACCGAGCAGGCGCGTGCCTATACTTAATGTACGTGTGCTTTGGATAGGACGACGACTGTTAAGTATTTGCTCCCTAGCACAAGATGATTGAACGCACCGAATTAGCGTTGTTACAAATACCCGGACGAAGAAAGCCGTTCATTACCCGCAATTACATTCCTGGACGAGAAGGAGGATGGTCAAGAAGAGGAAGTCCCTGAGGGGGAGGAGTGGACAGACGTGATCCGGGATGTGGTGTGGGTCACGTTGTATTCAGCATGTGTGACACTATAACATGATGCGTAGAGCCACCAGCAAATGTTTACGAAATGTAGCTGTGCCCACAAAATGATTCGCCTGAAATGACTGCTTGTATGGTGGGTGGAATGTATGCGCTCGATCAGACGGTATATCAATACCAATCGAGTGGGCAGCATTGTAGCGCTAGAATATTTTCCTTCCAGAAAACACGCACTCCACACACTTTTGTTACGAACAGTACTGCTCGCAGTGCGCCAAGGTTACTTGGCACAATTTGCGATATTTTTTTTTTCTTGCGTTCCTTTATTCTTTAAAGCCTGTCGTGATGACGTTGCATGCAGATGTCTACATCGGTGGTCCGCAGTACTTCGGATGCGCAAAAATATTTTTAAAATGAGGCGTTCATTCTGCGACCTTCCCCATTTAGTAAGATGCCATAGGGCACTAGCGGCCAAAACGTCAGGCAGTTTATCTAATCAGCTTCAGTTCAACTGTTTTATCCTTGCCATTGAAATGTATGCGTTATTTTATGATGCACTGCTTTACGCAAGCGCACACAAACGCTTCACTGTATAGTTCGACGTCCCCGTAACCATTAGTATATCCATAGCGCACTTCTTCCAGAGAAAAGAAAAAGAAATCTGTCGAAAAATGTTGTATAACAACGCGTTCTTGATAAGCATGTGCTAGAACAAACACTGCAAATTACACACTTTAATGAATACTTCGAGATTTTTAAGTCGGCATTTCTTTTACGTTGCGTGCCTGTACACCCAAGATTGAAGTGTCGAATAATATCCACGCGCACTGAGCTGATTGCAGAACGTAATAACGCTGATGCACAAGCTATAATGCCCACACACTGCTGCGCAAGAAACTAGAAGTATCAGAATCAGTGCACAATCAAGTGAGGCTGGCCTTGGCGCAACCGCGTCTCTGAGAATTCAAGCGTGCTGGAGAAATAACAAAAATAAACCAGTATTAAAAAGTGGCGAGCTACACGCAGGTGCAGTTATCTAAACGTTCGCCTTGTCCGGCCGCACGACACAATCCGTTACGCGAAACGTCGAGAACTCAGACGATGTAAACGGGTGCATACATGCTCAGGCTGGCAGTGGGTGAGTGCAATCAATCACTCCAATTAGAGCAGCCGGATCAGGAAAGAGCGCTGCGTGCCGCAAAAGGTATCGCCCACAGCCAGCCGACCGGCTCTCGCCAAAAGCGGATCCCGAATCTCTTTGGTGCGCGCATGGGCGCGGCGATGCCCGAATGAGCGAGCGCGCAAAAACGATACGCAACACGGCGATCGAGCGACAATAATAAGATACCAGAAAAGAAGGCATACACACACGCAAAGGCGCCCGTGGTGGCCGTGAAGTAATCTCGGAAGGAAGCCCATTCCGTGTGAGATAATTGCCAGGACGCCGAGATAGCGGTCTAATAATGCGTCGCGAGCGCTGAGCGAACTCGCCTCCGAGATTGAACCTGTCGACGATCCATATACTCGTTGTTTTGTACAAGAAGCGAGATATACTCGCCTGATCCGCTGAACATAGGCCACCTGGTGGCGATGGTGGTAGAGGCAAAGGGGAAGGAGGCTGGGATACCCATGACAGCAGCGTTTAGCTGTTTGCCGCTGCCTAATGCGGACATGCACGTCGATGCGTGTGGCGTGGCCGGCGGCGCTCTCATGCTGTTGGCCAAGGTCGGATACGAATGCATGCCTTGCGGGACTATGCGCGTTACACACGCCCCGCCGACGGGAACTGTCACGCTTTCGGCACCTATTTGTATAACGGCGACGTAGCTATTTGCATTTTCATTCATTCAACTTCAGCTGTAGGCGGTCTGCCTCTGCTGCCTCTGCGCCTATATTAGACATAAGGCCAGCGGTGTTATAGATATATAAGTATACACTCTAGGTGATTCGGCAGGTCAGTATCCATGCTGCTTGATTGCTTTACTGTGAATGACTACTATTACTATTTTGACTTGTTGGATATGCCGGATGTTTTGCGAGGATCCGATTCTGGCCGAGTAGAGCATGCAGAAAAACGCATCGCGTTTCGAACTTTGGCACCTCTGATGATGACTGTCGGCTCACTGTTACATGGGATATTACATATTACATTCCTATTTACAAATTCTCACATGTAATCATTATGACTCATTGAAACGTGCCGCCCAAGCGGTATCGGTGCGTTATATTGCTTGGAAATCAAAATCATCACGTAACGAAAAACATTCAGAGAACTCCGCTGTTCATTGATATACATATCTCTCCACTCTGGCTTGCACTGTTACGTTTTTGGGCATAAACAGCTTACTGACCTTACTTCTGCTTCGTTCTCTCCTATATTCCTCATTCCCTTTCTTTATAAAAATATTCTCCCCCCATAAAAAAAGTTTTTTTTTTTTTTTCCATCTCATGCAGCTCACGACCGCTGCCTGCCGACTCCGCCGCTGACCCCCGAATCGCATCTGTGCGGCGGCGTCTCCGGACTCCCTGCCATGCCTCCGTGCAGCTCCACCTCGCTGTGCCTGAGCCCCGGCTCAGCCAAGGCTTACTGCGTGACGCCACCGTCTCCACCCCACCACCAGCTCGGCAGCCAGCCCATGTCTCCCGTGGTCGTGCCCGTGCCGCTGCTACCAGTGGCGAACCCGGCCGCCTTCTCCGCCTTCGTTCACCACCACCCAGCGTTCGCGCCTTCGCTCTCGACGCAGTCGCTTCCAGTGGCCTGTATGACCGCCGCTACTGCTCCCAGCTCCGGCTCGAGCCAGCGCATCGTCCCCAGAGTCCCCGATGTCGCGCCTGCAGCTCCGGCAAGACCCCGGAAGAAGTTCGACTTCAGCAGGCTCGCGGAGTCCGCGACCGCCCCTGACGAAGAGACGGCTAACCACATAGAAGACGAGCCTGCAATTCCATCAGCAAGCTCCCTGCCGTATAGGTCATTCGTGCTAGAACAGATGTATCGTCATCATCACCAACAGCAACAGTTGTCCTCTGGCCGAATTGGTGGCAGCCTTCAGAGGCTCGAAAAACGGTTCTCTGCGGTGTCCTCCTCCCAACCTGCCAGTGCTGCGGTGCCCACATCGCCGTCCTCAGCGCTGATGGCCAGCGCGGCAGCGGGGCTCAGGCCTGCCAGGTACAGGGCACCTTCGCGACCCAAGAAAGAGTTCATCTGCAGATTCTGCCAGCGCCGCTTTACCAAGTCGTACAACCTGCTCATCCACGAGCGGACGCACACCGATGAGCGGCCCTACACGTGCGACATTTGCCACAAGGCATTCCGCCGACAGGACCACCTCAGAGATCACAGGTCAGTCAGTCTCCACTCTCCACGCCATTTATTTCTATACGCTTACTTGCATGATGCTAGTTAAAGGCATGCGATACTGGGAAGTGCATTGTGATGTGAAAAAAAAAAAAAAGAAGAAGAAGAAGAAGCAGAAAAGATTCGAACATAGACTGCATCGTGGTATACCTGTGCAAAGTGGCTGGTAAAGTTGGCACGTTATCCAATTTTCATTCTGAACATTGTCATGACTCATTTGTCTAATTTTTCATTGCTATGAAAATTCATCCACTGGACTTTTCAGCGCTAGCATTTCGTTTCGCCCACGATTCTTTCTTGCCGAAGCCCGTTCCGGCAACTCGCGTGAAAACTTTTGCGAGGCTCTCTCACGTTATTTACGTACTTTCACACGAGCTCGCCCGCTTCGGGGAGGTCTCAAAAAAAAAAAAAAAAAAAAAAAAAAAAAAAAAAAAAAAAAAAAAAAAAAGAAAGGAGGCAAAGGTCGATGACAGTCAGGACAGATCGTCTAACTTGACATGCCCGCCGGGACGAAAGGTCAGAGTTCTCTACAGGCGGGAAGCAACGGCATGCTTTTACGGGGAAGATAGGCGCCCTGCGGCACCACTTCAAACGGCGCTGCCGACTTCCCTTCTCTTATTGTGTAGAGAAGAGAAACACTTTTCTTCCAATTTGCGCACCCTTCCGTCTCGATTTCGAAGAAAGCCTCCGCGCTGACGAAAGGGTTGAGGCGTCGCGGCGCGGTCAACAAAGGCGCCTCCGTTTCTGTATGCGGCCGCCAGGCAAACGCGACAGTTAGAGAGAGAGAAAAAAAAAAAAAAAAAAAGAAACGGAAGGGGAGAGAAAGCAAGCGGAACAGGACACTGTAGATAGAAGCTAGAATACGATGGTAAGAAAAAGAAACGGGTATGGGGGGAGGGTCGTCTCGTCATAGGTCGGCGCACTCACTCATGAGTGCACTCATATCGCCTCACTCGCACTCACACTCACGCCGTGAGTGTGAGTGTGAGTGAGTGGACACGTATGAGAGCGGTCGTGAGTGTGAGTGGGAGTGAGTGGTCATGAATGGCAGCTGCCATGAGTGTAAGTGCGAGTGAGTGGCCGCGAATGGGAGCGGCCATGAGTGTGAGTGCGAGTGAGTGGCCACAAATTGAAGCGGCGATGAGTGCGAGTGGGAGTGAGGGGATGTGGGCGGTAGTGGACGTGAGTGTGAGTGCGAGTGAGTGGCCACAAATTGGAGCGGCGGTGAGTGTGAATGGGAATGAGTGGATGTGGGCGGTAGCGGACGTGAGTGCGAGTGCGAGTGAGTGGTTGCGAGTGGGAGTGGACGTGAGTGTAAGTGAGTGGATGCAAACGGGAGTGCACGTGAGTTTGAGTGGAAGTGAGTGCGAGTGAGTGGTTGTGAGCGAGAGTGGACGTGAGTGCTAGTGAGTGGTTGTGAGCGAGAGTAGGTGTGAGTGTGAGTGGACATCATTGGATAAGTGTCAGAATAGAAATAGCACAAGAAACGTTATGCAATATCAATATAATCTGGTCGGAATGCTTCTCTTCCCAGACATCCAGGTACAGAAAATCATCAACCCGAATTCCTTTATTTTTCCTCAGCAGGAAATAATTTCCTTTCAGGCATTTTTAGGGCATTCAGGCATTTTTATCAAATTACCACGCAGATAGTAAATTCTCAGCACTGCACAGCCACAAGGATCAGCAAATTTTTATTACCGAACAGCCAAACTGATCGTGATGAAAGGAAAGCCTCAGCCCATTAACCAACAGTTCATTGAGAAAACTTGTCTTTGTCAACCCAAGTACGTCCACCATTAGCTGATGCTATGTGCGCTCCTCACTTCAGGAGCAGGGGCCAGCGTTAAAATGGAGAACACTTAGACTTGAAAGAAATATCCGAATGCACAGGCTGTGACTGCTGATCCAGAAAGCAGGGTTACTGGCCGTGATAACCTGAAAAGAGTATTTTAGAAACAATACAAGCAAAGCAATCACGAAGGTGAAAAGTAAATGGCAGCAAGAAAAGCAAAAAAAAAAAAAAAAGAAAAGCACAGAAAATATGAAAAGTAAGACAAATCCATTTGCGCTAGCACTGCCGACATTACAGACGTGGTCAGGGAATACGTAATAGTTTTAATGGGTAGTGTGCTCTGCGTTTCAAGCATGCGTCTGCTGAGGATGAATTGTAGCCATTTAGAGAAGATAGATATTTTCGAAGTGCAGCGACAGCGCGCGCTATGAAGAGCTAGCCAGTGCGCAGTCAAATTAGCATTCTTTTTACTGCAAAAGTTTTCATCAAAAAAGAGCATGTTCAGAAATCCACATTTCGGCTGTTTTCTTCAAACTGGATGAGTTTCGTCTTTTGGGGCGTAAAATAAATACCACAATGTACAAAAAATGCAAATGTGACTATGTTCTCGTGCCATGTTTTGACCTTCAAACTCCCCGTAACTTTAAGGAGGTCGTTAACGAAACCAAACAAAGCAGGCCACCGGTCATATTGATGGCCTGACCGTTTTGTTAGGATCAAGATAGGGCAAAAGCTTGCAACCACACCACCGCCCCTTCGCGCTACAGAATATATTACTGCTGTCCAAATTGCGCGTATGTTGTACAGTCATGATTCTATAGCAAAATTAGATGCCTGCGCTGATATCCGAACCAATAGTGTGACCTCTTTATTCGCTGTGCAACTTTATGCCACTGAACGCTTTCTAGGTTAAGTTAACGCTGCAACTCAGGAGCGCTCAGTCACAATTGCAAATTTTAAATTTTGCAGGCCGGCTTAATCGTTAAGAGGGAACACGCGAATGTTACTAAAGAGTATTATTATCGCTAAGTAGTCAGTGAAATGGCCCCAAAAATAAAACCGACTTCCTGGCTTGGTCAAGGCGACTGCTTACAACCCTGCATTTGTTAACGCATTGTCAACCATGTATCACAGAGCCATAGAGGTCAGCCTAAATTAAATATGTAACTTTGTACCTACAAAATCAAACAAAATGTGATGAACCTGTTTACCTAAAGGTGGCATCAAATAAGTCCGCTTGAATTCTTGCATATCACTTGTCTCATCAATGCCGGCATCCGAAGAATTTGCTTCTGATGTGTCGTGCTGCCGACGAAGTCGTAATCAATTTTCAGGTCAGCCGTCAGCAGGACTTCGATGTCGCGGGCTTGAAATGGCCTTGCCAACTAGACTGTGTACGCCTGTAGCAGGATCTTCCGTGAATATGGCCGAGTTGAGTTTCCCCTTCATGTGGCGATGTGAGGAACACTTGATGATGAAATCGGGGTTTCTTGATGGATTGGTGGTTCGGACTCGCAAACATTCACATCACTCGGCGGCATAAAAAAAAGGTTAACTATTCATTCACACATAAATAAAACAAGCAGAAACAAGCAAGGAGAAAACTATTTACATGACTGACTGGTTGATGAGACAAAATCAGCCCTGACTTCAACCAGAGCGCTTACTTTTAAGCCCTCTGTATCCGCCCTTGGTGGGGACGGCTTCAAAAAGGCAACACTTCTCACCAATCATCGACGATTAGGGAAAGGAAGATAAAGTTTCCGTCAGCTAATCAGAGACTGGGGAAAGGATGTTAATCAAAAACTTGGGAAAGGAGAGGTCCCAAGCAAACTTACAAACAGCATTGACGTCACTGCATTCCGAACCTCTGCTTTCCCCTACGTTTTCTTTTCCACACACGTGCATAGACCAACGTATGCAGCAGGAGCAATCGCTGAAGGCTCTTAGTAAAAAAAAAAAAAAAAAAAAGAAGAAAGTTGTCTCTGAGGGTGCTCGCACCTGCAGCCCAAACGACCATTGGCGCCTCATCGCACAGTGGTCAGCCACTGTACAGGTACCTGCTTGCGCACAATAGCCCTAAAAAAAAAAGTGCACTGGCCACAGAAATGACATTTAACCCTGTGAACACTGCCTGAAGTTGGGCGCTGGAAAGGCGTCTCTGGTAGGAATGCAAGACGAGGGGGGAACGAGCGCTCTGCAGCACAACCGAGCCTCCGTCGTGCGTCCGCGGTCCCACCAATTTGGTAATCCCCGTGACAGGTGCACCTGATTGCTACCTCGCGCCAACCACGGGAGGCCAAATACCGCATCCGAAAGTTCAGCGAACTTCACAGCTATAATAAAAAAATTCACCACGCAGTTATGTGCGGAAGAGGGAACCCAACTTAGAGGGCAGAAAGGCATAATGCCTCTCTGTTAACTTGCCGTTTTCTGTTTCCAGCCGCTTAAATTTGTCGAACAGAATATATATTTTTTGGTTATACTGACATTCACACAACCGAAAAAGACGCAATTATCAGAGTGAAAATATGTCAAAAAACAGAACATTGTTTCTCCCAACATTAGATTATAATACCTGACGGAAAAACTAATGGGTTCTATGATCACCGGTTGTAAGGTAGTCCGTTGCCGGTTGCCTCGCTATAATTCCTCACGCCTTGATATTATTGAAATTACCATGTGTCTGGTGCATATGTTGCTGGACCAGATTGTATTTCCCATTCATTAAGAAGCCAAGAAATTGTTAAATGAAATCGAACTTCACCGAATGCAAGAGGTCAAGCAAAAAACTAGCCTTTAGTTCTGACGTTCATCACGTTCCACATTCTGATAAGGACTGCACAGAGATCGAGAGTTATAATATTTTGTGCTTGTCACCGTCTATTTAGATTTTATCGACGCATGAACAAACCAGCCTAACGAATGCATGAATGTACAGTAAGGTGTATCGATCACCCGTTGTTTCATATGCGCCATTGGAAGTCCTATATTTTAAATCTTTTTATTTGCCGCAAAGAATACGTTGGGGAGACAGGCCACTTGTGTCAGCAAAAGACTGCAGAAGCATATTCACAACGAGAGAAAAAATATTAGGTGACTTGACCATTCACTGTCCTTAAAGTATACGCTGCAGCTGCCGCCCTCCAAA
Source organism: Amblyomma maculatum (assembly GCF_055883805.1). Classification (NCBI taxonomy): domain Eukaryota; kingdom Metazoa; phylum Arthropoda; class Arachnida; order Ixodida; family Ixodidae; genus Amblyomma; species Amblyomma maculatum. The sequence continues at coordinate 329,095,008 of NC_139344.1, forward strand.
CTTTATAAACACAACTATAACGGCAAATAGAAAACCAGCTTATTCGCGAAATACTTGATGCAGCCATAACTTGTAATCAATAAACAAACTGAATTGTAGCACGCGATCGTATCCCTTTGGAAAGAAGAAATTTCGTCAATCTCTGGATCAATATATATTCCACCTGACTTAAGCCCAATGCTGTACATGCCATCATCAACGATCATTTTGAAATTTTCAATTTCATTTTTTTCCTCAGCCTATCAGCGTTGTGCCTTGTCAATTATTGCCTTAGATATATATGACTCCTTTTTAATTTTACGTTTAGTGCACCTAGCCACTTTGGTTGCTGACATTTGTTTGCTCGGCGTTGGCAGAGTTTTCTGATTAAGTTGGTGTGTTGTTGTCTTTTCTCTTTTGTTTGTTTTCTTGAGGATTTAGCCTTCGCGACAAGCCATTTCATGAGTGACTGTTATGGAAATTTTCTACTGGTACCTTCGACCGTAGGTCACAGAAATGTGCGTGTGCGCGTCACTTCCTTTTGTAACAATGTAAAGTATGCATTGAATGCTTCACAAATAAAATGAATAGTTCGGATACCATAGTGAATAGATTTGCTCAGTTCAGAAATCATTCGTCTCTGAGCGCAGCATGCTTTGTTCAAAAGAGTTAAACCAACTCATGTTCTTTCAGGAGCCTAGACTTCCTAGGGGTCTGTTTTGGCCTCGGTATTTGTTTTTTTTTAATCTATAATAAATAATGTGATTTAGGTTATATTGCACGACTCTGTCATTTATCATGCTGTGCAAAATGATCACTATACATGTTAACAGTGTACTCAGCAGCCTATGTTTCGTTAAGTGGGGCATGCCGATGAATGGTAAATGTCAACATGTGCTAATCACCCGTGCACGTCTGCCGACATCTTGGAAGGGTTTAGCATCATACATATCTTGGGGTCGAGTTTTCAGTAAACATGACAAGGAGTAGATATATTCAACATCTTATGCGTATCCTCAAATTCTTAGCCTCATTCGACGTCACTTGCATAAAGTCACCCCCCCCCCCCCCCAAAAAAAAAAAAAAAAAAGAAGAAAAAGAACAGCTTTTCATTACAAATCTGAACGGCATGCGCTATTCGCTTGTATCCCAGAGAAAAACTTGAACACATCCAAACTCGTGCTCCCAGGTTTATTTCTGATCATTATACTCCCGCAGCAATGTTTCAATGATTAAAGGAAACCTTGGCTGGAAAGAGCCAGCTACGCCGCCAACTAGCCGCGAAATTAGGGAAATTTCCAAATTTATTCTGCGTTTTGTGAAAAACAAAAACAAAACAAGAATTCGCACATTTTACCATCATACTTAATTTATAAGCGATATGCGATCACGGGTTGAAAGTTCTCGGAAAGGGCTGCCGAGTCGGCAGCACGTGGTTGATATGATCGCATTCTGCTTGTGAATACAGCCGATGGTATACCGATATATCTGGTAAATATTTTGCCTTCCCTGTAATAGTAATATAGCAGTAGTAAGTGGTTTTATTCACATAAACAAAAAGGGAAGCAAAAAGATGTTCATCAGCACCGATATCTGCTATCTAATCTCCAGAAGCACCTGTACTGAAGCGGCGGAAATAAAGGGACAGTAAAAAAGACGGATAAGAAAAGAGTTGAGTGACAGGAAGAAAGGACAAGGACTTTTGCCATTCCTCCCTTACAAAATCTCCATTTTGGTCTGATTATGGTATGGTATATATAACTTTAATAAAATGCCGGCAAACGACAGTTCTATCTTTGTTAATTAACACATCAATAAAAGCCAACGTCAGTCTATGTCCCTTAAAAGCAGGGCGTTATAAACGCAGAAGACAACAATTAGGCATGGCGAGAATTAAAAAAAAAAAAAAACTGACAACATCCGACTAATGCACTGCAACGACCGGGGCACATCGGAAAGCCTGAGCTCGGCCTGTTTCACATCTGTTGAGACCTATCGGACATTGGGCGTGAGCCGAGATCGACATCCATTTTTATAGGACCTTTCAAGCAGTTGTACTACGTTAATCCGTGGTCTGTGCTGTACTGGTTGCAAGAATGATGCATTACTTGTATACTTTGTCCCTATCATGCTATACAATTCGATTTATTGCTGCTCTAGACTGCTATCCATAGTGTTTACTTTAACTAGCAAAATAAATGGTCTCTTCTACGAGAAGTAAAAAGGCTCCAGGCCAAATATCAGGGAATTTATTACGATGTTGCAGTGCTTGAAAGGCGAACTGGAAATATGCTTTCCCGCCGGTCACAGCTCGCTTGCTCCAGATTTTAGGCAGGAGTTGCCGCGGCTAGCAGCACTCTTTTCCTTCCTTTCGTTTGATTATTCCATAAATAACCACTACCACCGCCAGTCGTCAAATCCAAAGACTTGCGACTGTTAGTGAAAGCCGCGTTCAAAGTAACCGCTGTTAGGGGCGCCTTTATATAATACACCCAAAGGAAATAATAATGCAAAGAAAGGCCAACTTTGAAAGATAAGAGAACTTTATATGAGGGACATGACTGAGAATTCCAGCTCTGGCTTTCTCAAATAAAATGTCTGAATGAAACCCTAATTTTCAGCACTAGCAGTTTTATAATTACGATTATTGTATGTCCTTTTAACTTTTTTCTGCATTGTTTTATGTGTTCCTTCTCGCTCGTATAAAAAGGAGGCAATCTTCAGTACATAATTTTCTTTTTATTTCAGTTTAGAATATCGCATACCTTTTTTGATTGGCGCTTTGCAGTGCCCTCACGGCGAATGCTCAGTTCAAAAGGAATGCACAGCAACACGAGCGATCTACGAAGCCTTAAATGAAGGCGTCAGGCATATGAAGTAGTTTTTTGAACGGCATTTCTTTCTTTGCGCCGGGTGCAGCTCGGGTGCTTAAGATGTACCAATGGACATTTTTCAAGTAGCACTACTGCGCATGTGCGACGCCTCCTCGGCCGCCACTTTCGCCTGGATTTGAACGAGAACATCTTCGACGGAAATCCGCCTGGTTGGGTTCTTGAAACAAGTTTCGGGAACACTATCTCCAACCAAAAATATTTATTAGAACCCGACTTTTCAGGACCAACTCGGTCCCTTCCTCCGGGGCGACTGGTTGGTTGGTTGGGGGCTTTGGGTTATTCTTGGGGGGGGATACCGGACACGGGTTATGCCGGCCTTAATTCGCGGCGGCACTCTTGGTGTCCGGGGGAAGGGGAGATGGGATGTTGGGAGGGGGAGGGGCGACTGAAATGCAAGGCCCGTAGTAGCAAGCAGGGACCTTTGCTTTCCCTCTACCAACCCTTCGCGGAGTCCAGTTGTGTACGTGGAGGGTAGCGTCCCCGAATTCCTATTTACTGCTGCTGCTGTCAGTCGGATGAACCAAGACTTGACGTGTCGTCTTTTGAAAAGATTGGTTTCCACGGCAAGGACGCTCACCTCCTCAAAGACGATTTTGTGGTCGGCGCGTTCGCAGTGCTCGGCGAGGAGGTTGCTTTCATGCCACGGAAAACGACGTCCCTCGTTTCATCGACGCAACAAACTGTTGCACAATAATTGTGCACAGTGCTAGCAACTTCCAGGCCTTCGGAATGTAAGCATTGCATTGTACCTGGCTCCCCTAGCTCGCCTCAAGCGAAGAGACATGGCTAGGTTCGTCACCGTCCTGTTGTCAAGAGTTAAAAGTGTAGAGCGGAAGAAGGATCGGAGGGGGGAGTGAATCACGGTGGGTCCACAGATGCCTCGCATCTCTGCCTAGGTTAGGCGAAACAGCCCTGCACACAACTACTGCTTGGAAAATAAGCCCACCCCACCATTGTGAAATAATTTCTGCACAATAGACGAGTTGCAAAACCTACAAGTCAGCTTCCCTGTGAGGCAGAAATTCATGCACAATGGCGGCAGAACCTGACTCCGCGGCAATAGTTAGGTCCAGTGCATGCATCTACTACAGTCCACGCAGCTTCGGATGCAGTCCCCGTCGCACAGGCCATTGTGCGAGAACAGGTTTTTTGGGACATTCTTGACGCGGGCATAAAGGAAGGGAGAGCACTGCCACACTGGGTGAGGAAAGGAGTTTTAGAATTGGCGACCCAAGTGCGGAATGCTGTGACGAATGGGCAAGGGGTGCGGGAGTTACTCTGCCGCCAGTCGCTGTGCCAGCGCTGCTCCCAACTATTATTCCAAAGTAAGTCTGTGCCGCCATTGTGCAGGAATTCTTGCTTCACAGGGAAGCTAACTTGTAGGTTTTGCAACTCGCAACAGCAAGGCAGGAAAATTAGCTTTTGTCCCCGTGCAGTGTGTGTGTGTGTGTAAGGGGAAGGGGGGGGGCGGGGGGGGGGACAAACGATCACTAAAAGGATGAATAAGCCCGAAGCTAATGTTAACAATATGATCAGTGAGCAGCAGTAGGGCCGCTTCCTTCGCTTTTCAGCTGGCGTGCGGAAGGGAGCAGCGTTCCCAGTAACCTGAGTCGCCTTTGTGAGCTGGGTGTGATACAACTTGAGGGCTGTATGTTTCACAGCTCACTTCCTCGAAGGTGATCTTATGGCCAGGGCGCTCGCCGTGCTCGGCGACGGGTCGCGTTCAGTGTTATTTGACCGTTATTTATGTGTTGCCGAGTTATCAGATATAGGACTTTAATGCGATACATATGAGAAGTGTTGTGGCGAAAAACGAGCAAGTTGGATGGAGGAATGGGCAAGAACGAAAGAAGCCAGGACGAGAAGTATAGATATGGAGGGAAAAAAAGAAGTACATGAAGCAACGAGAGCGCGCGTCCGAAAAGTTGAGCGAGGTGAAATATACGAGTCGATCCGACCCGGCAATCTTCACCTTTCATCCGCTCCAGGAGTGTGGTATTGTCAACAAATGTTCATTAACTGAAAAAAAAAAGGGCTATACTATGCAGAGCTCTAGAACCCAATCTTCTAGAGAACCAGAGCTATACTCGATCTCTGTACTTCTTGGCAGCGCTACCAAAGCTGCGATGAATATGTTCAAACGCTGCCGCATAAAATCGCCATGCGGAAAACTGAGATACCGTACTTTAAATTTAGTGCGCTTGCGCCAAACGAAAATATTGATGTTGATGTTGCAGTGTGATTTTTGATCAGTGCTTTCGCATGTGACGCTTATGAAGTGAGTACGATTCGACCGACACGCAAGAACAGCATGCTTGATGTTTGCATAGGGAATCCAGGATTTCTCGCGATAATGTTAATACGGAATGCGTTGATATTACAATTTCAGATTCAGTGAAAGATTCAATTTAACTAGAACAAATAGAAAAGAAAATAGTTTGACCTCTGCCGCGGCAACTCCTCTCACGTGACCGCACATCAGAGGACGCCCCGGTGTTCGTCAGTGTTCGGACGCAGAGCGAGCACAGTGACGCTGCTCGAACAGTTTGAGGCTAGACATACACTGTTCTGTCGCAGGCTGATGATGATCGCAATGTCAGCGGGTGAAACAGCTCTACATAAAACGGGCGTTTAGCATGCGCGATTCTTGTTCGTGTTTATCGTTTCCAAAATCACGGCTCACTTTGACGCCGGACCCATCGCTTAGAAAAGATCTCGTAGCTCTAATTTTAGTTTATTTGTTATACGGAGTGATGATTTTGCCGCAGAAATGGGACCTAACAAGTGTTATTTTTTTATAAAAACTACTACTGTTCTAGCAACAAGATGACGCCAGTAGACTGAATTAACGGCAGAGCCAAAAGAGCTGACGTAACAAATTGCGTAATGTCCTGCTTAATGCTTTTTTAGCGTGCGTAAAGCTATGTGCTCTATTCTAATACTTTCTTGCATCGGTCGGCGCACTCCCTCATGAGTGCGCTCATATCGCCTCACTCAGACTCACGTGGCTGGGAATGGGAGCGGTCATGAGTGTGAGTGAGTGGCCGGGAATGAGAGCGGTCATGAGTGTGAGTGGCCATGAATGGGAGTGGCCATGAGTGTGAGTGAGTGGCCGTGAACAGGACCGGGCATGAGTGCGAGTGAGTGAGTGGCCGTGAATAGGACCGGGCATGAGTGTGAGTGGGAGTGAGTGACCGCGAATGGGAGCAGCCATGAGTGTGAGTGTGAGTGAGTGGCCGTGAATGGGATCCGGGATGAGTGTGAGTGTGAGTGAGTGGACGTGTATGAGTGTCGCCGTGAGTGCGAGTGTGAGTGAGTGGCCATGAATGAGAAATGGCATGAGTGTGAGCGTGAGTGAGTGGATGGGTACCAGAGTGACCGTGAGTGTGAGCGTGAGTGAGTGGCCGCGAACAGGAGTGGCCATGAGTGTGAGTGTGAGTGAGTGGCGGTGAATGGCAGCGGGCATGAGTGTGAGTGCGAGTGAGTGGGTTGAGAGTCACTGGTCGTGAGTGTGAGTGTGAGTGAGCCCCTCCTCATGGTGCCGACCTATGCGTCTCGTTAAGGAGTCGTGGAAGTCGCGGTATCTTTGCTGCGTCGCGCCGTCACTCCTTCCGTAATTGCTAAAAAAACGGCATGCTTGGCGTAAAAGGAGACAAGCTGGGCACAAGCTGCCGCTGTCGCCGCCACCACGGGCTCCCCTTGTCTTTTTTTTTTCCCGTTTACTGGTGACCCTTGTAGCCTTGTGGGGACGACGTTGGCGCTTATGGAAACAGACGGCGTGACCAGACTCTGTAACCCCGCGGGAGGGGGCACAAAGAAAAAAAAGAAAAAAACGAACCCAGGACATCGTGTTTTTCTATGTGCCCTCCGGCGTCAACGTTTTGTTCTTCCTTTGAGCAGCCGCGTTTCTCTAAGCGTGGGAACGGGAAACACCATGTTTGGTCTTTCAGCTGCATTTTTTTTAACCATCTCTCACCAACCCTTTACTTCAGCCGGGAAAAGTGCGAGTTGTAAGAGAAAGTTGTGTTTTTTTTCCCGCTCTCTCTTTCATTCTTTATGCTTTTCTCCCCCCTGCGAGTTTTTTACAATCAGTTCCGAAATGGATGACAACAGGTTTCTTGATATCCTTGGCACTTTTCTGCACCCTGCATGGACGTCCGTTATTAGTTGTTTTTTTCCTGACCCTGGTGTCAACCTTTTAGCGGCAAAGTTGTAGAGCGGAGACTTTTCTTGAGGAGCTCAGACGCCGACAAGCACTCGTCTTCTCTAAAGCCGCCTTTAAGAGCTATATACCTTTGCTTTCGGCCCATTAGCCGACAAGATAAGAAGCCGAACTTGAGCTACAAGAGAGACACCCATCGGCCGTGAACAGTCCGACCATAGGTTGCTGTTTATTCGTTTCCAGAAGTTCAATCTGCTGACTATATTTATAATGCTGCCACGTGAGTTTTGTCTACCTATACTTTAACTGCATTCCACTGTGTTTAATTGCTGCACTTTATAAGTAAAACCGACGGCGCAATTCATTTATATGCCTGAAAATTCGATCAATAGGAGCTCCCCTTTCAATGCGTCCATTCTTCTATAGTAAACAAACGATAATTCAGCGTTTTTTAATATGTGACGATAGGACTTTGCAAGTAATCGCTTGAATATTCGATGTACCGAGCGTATGCATGCAAGTTATTTAGCTTTATTGGTTTTAGAGGAACACCGAATGCTTTGTGGAGCGCGATCATGCAATCAGCATCAACGTGAGCTGCAATAGAACGATTTGTCTCATTTTTGTAGCTGTGTAGCTACACAGATGTACACGCTATAGTCTAATTATTCCCATGAGTGAAAGTGAGTTTTTTACTCGTTAACCTCCCTGCCTTTCCTCCTCCTCCTCCTCCTTCTTTTTTTCTGTGTACGTCGTCATGTTTCGTTTTCTTGTGACTACTGCATGATTACAGCGAGTACGTATACCTACTGAGAAATTGTCGCAAGCGAACGTGCTAGTCGGTCAGAAGGTTAAATAAAATATTCATGTAAACAGCTCTGTGGAAAAATGTGTAAGAGGAAAGAAACCAAAGAGACATTCCGAAGCAGTGCGGTTCCTATCCGAAAACTAAAAAAAAAAGAACAGTATGCCCGAGCCCTGAGAGCATCCCCACATTCATCCAGCCTTTCTGACCGTGGAGGTAGCGCAGTACTCGCGCGTGGGATCTTTACGACAGCCATTAGCGTTAAGGCCACTGTGGCACACGCACATAAGAAGATAGAGAGAGAGAAAGAAAAAAAAAGAATGTGGTCGCGCATGTCAGCACAGCTGGTACAGCCTTCCTTTTAAGTGCCTTAGGCGCAGCGGAAGCGATTAGGCTAATTGCTGACTCCGGTTGTGCGCGCCTTGCTAACAACACCGATGGCCACCCTGTCGCCAGAGCCTGGTTTTCCGTGAGATAGGCGGGATAATGCCAAGAGCGAGATCAGTCTGGTTGAGGCCCTGAGAGAAACAGCAGCAAAGAAGGAGCGTAAGAAAGTGAAAAGAAAAATCCGAACCCCTATACAGCCCTAGACTGGGTTATTGGCATAGAAGCAGAGCCCATGTTCATTTGTTTTCCCTGTCTTCTCCACAGCTGACAGCTGTTGGTGGTGTATATATAGGGGCTTTGCATGGGATCCCTGCCGGGGGCACACAAAACTTTGGTGATGTTGTGGTTAAAGCCTCGACATTTCGTTGTTGGTGCTTAGTGTTTAACGTGTCGATTCGTGTACGGTAGGGAAATAAATGCGGTATATTTGAGCACTGATATATTTATAGCATCGCAAAAACAACGTAGACAAAACATTCTTGCCGTTCCTGTAAGCACCTGTCCTGTCTCCAAAGAAGTAGATCTTCTATTTCCGAGGAAGCTCCAGACGTCCTCTCCGCGTCAGGTTGCGAGACCTCCGGCGCATGCTACTCATGCATGATTGCAGCTCAGGTCGGCACGGAGGCTAGGCCTAGTGCTGCCGCTGCCACGCTGGCAGAGGCAGCTTCGCCGGAGTTGCTCGCTGCAACTCCTGCCCTGCCGTCGACACCTCAACCTGACCATCGGCCTCAGGTCCAGCTTGGTGCTCCCGGTTCTTCAGCACCAGCGCCCATTCAGCCTTCCCAAAATGGACAACAGCCCGTAAGTGAACTGTTCTCTGGGCGGAGCACGGCTATGGCCACTCAGCTAACACGACGAGATGCACATCCAACAGTGCGTCCTGAGGAGACAAGCTCTTCAATGGACCTATCGGCTCCACCATCCGTATCAACGAGCACCCGTGCGCCTCACAAGCGTCCTTCGGAAGATAATCAACCGAATTCGTCCTCGGCAAGTGGTGGCTATCAAGGAAAGCGCTCCTGTTTAACTATCGAAAACCAGGTTGCACCTACACCGGGATCGTCATCTTATAAAGTGGCGATTAAATCTCTTGCCAACAAAAGCCTCACCGATATACCAAACAGGATCATCCAGGCCAACTTGGACGCGTGTCTCGGAACCAGAGGTTTTCGGGGCTTCACGGCAAGGAAGAAGTCAAACACTATAGCTGTGTGGCTCCCGACACTTACTGCGGTGGAACGTGTCCAAACGCTTAGTTACATTTCAGTCACAAGTGAGATCTCAGTGCCTGTGCAAGTGTATCTAGTTGAAGGCTCCGACTTGCAGCGTTGCGTTGTTTACAACGTCGACATAAACGAAGATCAAACCACCCTTCAACGTGAGCTGTACTGCCCAACGCACCGAGTCATACAGGCCCGACACATAGGAAAGGGGCGTTCCTGCATGATCACCTTGCAAGGCCCTCCGACACTCCCAGCTTGTCTGTACTACTACGGCTGCATATTAAGGCCACGGCCGTATAAACCGAGTGTGGTTTACTGTTATAACTGTTTTCGGGCAGGGCACATGCGCAAATCTTGCCCCTTTGCTACTGCCGATGAAGGTGCGTCTGAAGGAAAAGTTACGTACCGATGCGGCCTCTGCAAATCGGACGACCACGAGATAACATCTCCAAGTTGTCCGACAAAGCAAAAGGCAACGCAGAAGGCTCGTCTTCGGAACACTAAGCGTTGGCCAATAGAGGACATGACGCCGGTGCAGACATCCAATCGCTTTGCAGCTCTTCAGTGGAATGATGACGAGTGGCCAGAGCTTCCTGAGCCCGCTTCGAATGCACCTCCAGCTAAGACAAAGTCTAATGATACGGTGCTCAAGAAACGCCGTCGACAACAGCCAATACAGCAGTGTACTGATCTACCAGACGACGATATGGCTGTAGTGGATGAGCAAATCAATCGTCTCTTAGCAGAGGTCTCTAAGCTCCGACAACACCGCGAAATGCTTGCTCGACGTCGGCGAGTTGCAGAAGTAACCGCCAAATCTAGTAATTGCCCAACACAACCGCCTTCATTCCGCGCAACAGGGCCATTTGCTGCCTCTTCCCAGTGTAGCACAACGCCCAATGATAACTCTGCAACATCGCTGCTCCGCTATATGGTCAACCAGTTATCCAACCTGACATCTGTGATACTACAGCGCTTGGACTAGCACACAAAAATGGCGAAATCCGGTCGTCCTGGTGTACTACAGTGGAACTGTAGAGGCATTTCCACGAAGGTTGCCGAGCTCAGGACCCGACTGCGATTTAACAAGCTTCGGGTGTGGGCTATGTTACTTCAGGAAACGAACGCCTTGCCATCTATTCCTGGCTTCAGCGGCTACGTGTCCCCTTCAATGACCGACCGTCGCGTGCAGACTGCTTCTCCCCCGGGAAAGGCGGCGATATATGTCGAAACGAGTATTCCTCATGTACGCCTTTCTCTCGAAAACTGGTGCACATCATACCAAGAGGTAGTAGCAGTTGCTGCGAAATTTCTGAAAGGAACAGTTGTTCTTGTTTCTTACTACGTTCGACCAGCTGGAGGCGCCTCTTCCCGTATTAATCTTGGCTGGTTATTAAGTGTTCGTCAGCAATACCCCGGGTGTCCAATTTTAGTCGGAGGCGACTTTAACGCCCCTCACCCAGATTGGGGGTATCCGACTGCAAGCCCTCGTGGTAGGCGTGTGCGGGACGCCTTCACTGATGCCCTGTTTGTTCTGCTTAATCACCCTGGGACAGCAACACGGCCTGTGCGTCACATACATAGTGCTGCTTATGCTCCAGACTTGACGTGGTGGTTGGGCGCAGGAACTCCCTCATGGCACATGGAGCCGGACTGCTGGGGAAGTGATCACCACCCTATCCTCATCGGTCTCCATCCCTCCCGCCTCCGCCCTTTACGCCGCAAATGTTCTGTGATAAACTGGGACAGCTTTCGCTCATGTCTCGACAGTATGTCTTCAGATTCGCCGTCACTCCTTGTTGACCGTATACAAAGAGCACTAAACAGCGCTACGACTACTACCTGGATTGATGTAGGTCGACCGGCACCAGATCTCGGCCTGCTTAACCTGTGGGCAGCCCGCCGTCAAGCTGAGCTGGCTGCTACACGAGACCCTACTTCGGGGCAGGCACGTACACGACTGAATTATCTCACCGCGAAGGCTCGGAGATATGAACGCGATCTATCGCGACGCCAGTGGCATGCATGGTGTGAACAATTTTCTGATAAATCATCGAATGCCTCACTATGGCGAACGTTTCGTGCAATGGAACATGGTCGTCGTTCTACTGACGCAGCAGCAACAGCATGCTTTGCGGCTAATCTTTCGCCGGGTGATTTCGCCAAAGAAGCTGCTCGAAAATTTTTCCCAAAATACGATATACTGCCTCCTTCAGCTGTAAACCTTAATTTGGCAGGTATCCCTGCAGACGCATGGAAATTACCATCTGCTGCCGACGCAGATGGAATTGCGAGCCCCTTTTCGATGTGCGAGCTGCTGGCTGCAATTGACGATGCGAAACGGAAAACAGCGCCCGGCCTGGACAAAATTCCGTATGAGGTTTACAAGAACCTCAGTACTGCTGCACTTCCTCAACTACTAGACACCATAAACAAAGTGTGGCTTGATGGTGTCGTACCCGAGAGCTGGAAAACCGCTGTCGTGATCCCTATTCCCAAACCTGGGAAGCCTCCAACGGACCTCGCCAACTTGCGACCAATCTCCTTAACATCAACGCTTTGCAAGCTTGCAGAGAAAATGCTAGCCACACGACTTTCTTGGTGGCTTGAACAGCACGGTTTTTATCACCCTGCTCAAATTGGATTTCGTCCATACATAGGTACAGAGGACGGGTTGGCTGTCTTGGCCTCAGCAGTTCTGTCATCTACCCGCAGCCGCGATGTACGTACCATATTAGCAATGGATGTTGAAAAGGCATATGACAACATCAGTCATGCTGCAATCCTGAATGCCATTGACATGCTCCATCTCCCTCCGAGAGTACGCACTTTTGTCGCGTCATTTTTGGATGGACGAAAATTTGCAATACGTCTCAGCGGTGACACTGTTGGTTCATTCGTTTCACTACGTGGCGTGCCCCAGGGATCAGTATTGTCTCCGACGTTATTCAATATTACTTTCATCCCATTGGCGTGGCGCTTACATGATATCCCTGAAATCAAGTTTTTGCAGTACGCAGATGATATCACGGTATGGAGCACTCACCATGATCTTCTCACTCAAGAGGCCGCCCTTCAGTCAGCATTAGACGTAACCTCTGATTACGCCTCCTCCATTGGCCTTCAACTTTCTGTGTGTAAAACGTCATACACGTCAGTCGCCAACCGCTGGGGACGCCGTAAACTTGCCTCAAATCCAATTCGTCTCTCTCTATCAGGCACCCCAATACAAGAAAGTTCGAGCCTGAAAATTCTGGGCTTAACAATTCACCAATCAGGATCAGCGACTGCTTGGCTCTCTCAGGCAAAAAAGCAAGCACTTCAAACTATAAGTTTAATAAGAAGAATTGCACCTAAAACGGGTGGCGCTGGCTCGTCTGTTGCACGCCAGTTAGTGAGGGCGGTTCTGCAGCCCCGTATTGTTTATCAGGCCCAGTTCCAGCATCTTACAAGGGCACAATGGGATCGCCTTGAAGCCTTAAATCGAGAAGCTATGAGGACCATAACATGCCTTCCACGAATCACACCGGTCGTAGCGTTACAGGAGAATGCGCAGCTCAACACCATCGATGAATTGGTGCAGCAGCGCCGAGATGCTCGCAGACTCAAGGCCACTTTGTCACATTCCACGCAAGCACTGAGGGCGTATGCAACGTCACACATTATTCTTCAGCCACCTACGCCAGTTCTCCCTCCCTGGAAATTTATACAGTTAGGAGACAACAAGCCAACTGACATCCGCAGACCGACGTCTGCCAACTCTGCATCGTTGCTACGCCAGAGATTTGAAGAGCAAGATGCTAACCTGCCTCAGGATTCCGTAGTAGTGTACGTAGATGGAAGCCTGCAAGGCTGTGAAGCCAAAACGGCAATCCACTGTCCACGGAGGCCTAGCCTGAATCAGACAACTACGTTTCAGCTTTCGGAACCACTCACATCTTTCTGCGTTGAGCTTGTGGCAGTTCAAGAGGCACTCTGCTCCGTGACTTCTATAACCATGCTCCCTACAGCCCACATTGTAATCCGCACTGACGCACTTCAAGTAGTACGTCTGCTCCGACGTGTCAGCCGCTGCCCTAAAATTTGCCAGGACATCCACCAGCTTGCGGCGCGCATCCCACAGTCAATACGCATTGAGTGGGTCCCACGGGATCTGCTGCCTTCCCAAAGTCAAGCTGATTTTGCAACCCGCCTCGTGAACCAAGACGCATCAATCCCACAGCTTCTCGAAGTCGACGACGCTACCCTCCTTTTGTCAAGAAAGGAGCACCTCCGGCGCCGCACACGTGCACTTATCCCTCCGTGTGCGATATCCCTTCCCCGCGGTCTCACCCGTGCAGAGGAGGTTGCGCTTAGGAGGATCCGGGTCGGTGTTGCCCTTACACCAGCTGTAACTAGGACGTGGTCATACTTCCAACACTTATATCCTCGCCCAGGATGCCCGATCTGTAACAACGAAGATGTCGAGGCCGACATCCACCACTTGCTGTGGGACTGCCCAGCACTCAAGCCAACACGATTCCGGCACCTGAGAATAGCTGGCCTTTCAGCAACCAATCCTGCCTCATACGTCACTTGGACGCAGGGACCTCATCATCGCTCACTTCTGGACTTCATAAAATCAGCCAACCTTTTTCCATTCATTTAATCATTTATTCATCCTTCATCTCATAACCTACTGATGCCCTGAGGCAATAAATATCGACTTAAAAAAAAAAAAAAAAAAAAAAAAAAAACATGGCGTAATATGGTGACCATGCACCTCATTTACATTTGCCATGTACACTCGGTGTGGTTGGCTAACATGCATTATATTTAATTTTTCTTCACTTAGTTCTTTCTTATATGCAGCGTGCATGAGGCGACTCTGCGTCGCGTCGCAACGTTATTTAATTTATCATGACATTAATTACTCCTTGCACGCAGTGAGTTTGGAGCTATGACTTCACTACTTTAGTGAAGGGATCACTTTCATAACGATGGTTAAAATCATGCTTGTTGTGAACGGTATGCCAGACATGGTATTTTTATTATCTAATTTTGGTTATTTTCATCTCCTCTGTCGACTATAGATTTCATCATTCAAAGCTGCAAAATTGTACAAGCCGTGAGCACGTGAGAAAATCCAGCACAGAATGCTTGTCTTGCCCTTCCTGATATACAAAAATCTACCCGCAGTCCTTTTCTCTTCATTTTTTTCTCTCCGTCTCTTTTCTTGTGTTTCCTCTGGATATATACTACTCGACCTTAGGCTGCTTGTTTCCTTGGCTGTTTGCTCCGCTGAGTTGTGCATGTGTATAAAGGGCACGTGCGCACCAGCAATCCGTACGCATATATGCACAAGCTATCGAAGTTGAAAGCGAGCTTGGGCCTTCATTCTCCTTTTCCTCTGTGCAGGTACATCCACTCGAAGGAAAAGCCGTTCAAGTGCGGCGAGTGCGGGAAAGGCTTCTGCCAGTCGCGCACCCTGGCCGTGCACCGCATCCTGCACCTGGACGACTCGCCGCACAAGTGCCCCACGTGCGGGCGCAGCTTCAACCAGCGCTCAAACCTCAAGACGCACCTGCTCACGCACACCGACATCAAGCCGTACCACTGCCCCGCGTGCGGCAAGGTGTTCCGCCGGAACTGTGACCTGCGCCGACACGCGCTCACGCATGGCATCCGAACGCCTGACACCGACTCCGAGGACAACGACTCGCTGTGACTTGCCTGAGCCGTACTCTCTTGCCATTTTGAGGCTGTCGTTGCGCAAGACGCGACAAAAGAAGGAAGAATGTCGCGATTATTCGTCAGACTTGCGCGGCCCTTGCTGTACAGGATGTGAAGGGACTCTGTTTCACAGCATCAGTGTGTGATCAGCCGCTCAAAAAGGTGATCCCCATCCAGAGACAGGCCTGACACTATACGTGCACTGTGCCGTCGAAAGGTGTCCCTGGCAAGGAAGCTCAGCACCGACGCAATGTTCCTATCTCCTGATGGCGACGCTTCAAAGATAGCTTCCGTCACTCACCGATGAACTTTAACGTTTTTAGTGAACAATGAACAATGCACTAACGTTATGATTGGCTCGATGTGCCAAGCACAGCGGAGGCGGAGCTAAGTCGAGCCTTAAATGTGGTTCATGTTCCTTCGTAACGCTACTCAACGCTGGCTGCGGACGCCCCAGCCTTTGGACTAGTTTGGTCTGTGTATCTTCTCGACATCTTCGTTCGTAGTGTGAAGTCAGAGAATAATCGAACTACACTTGTTTCGGCAATTGCCCCCCACATAAAAGAGGCAACAAAGGACTTCACACAGCGTAAACACTTTCTAGACTGGAGTATTTCTATCCAACTGCCCTCTGTGCCTCAAGCAACGCATAATGAAAACTCCGTGATAACGGAAACCAGTGAGATGCCTCTATACAAGAACTTCAAAGCTAAACTCCGCGTATTTCTCACTGAAAGAAAAACGCGGCTGAATGGAACTTATCGCTGAGTTTTGTGCTGGAGTGATGGTTTTTTGTTGTTTTTTTTACACTCAGTGGACTGGCTCATCGCACAGCTGTTCGCCAAAGAGAAATGAGAACTGAAACGCCTGTTCCCAATGTTTAGTGCGCGTTAAGTTTCAGAAACTTGCTAATTGACTGTATAATCATCGTGTTGTGTAAATAGGCTTTTCGAAATGTGTGTTTCCATTGATCTCCTTGTAGAAAAACGTACATGTGTTCGTACGTTCTTCTCTCTTTTTTTATCCTTTGATGAGAAGTGAAGTTGTCTATTTGTATTAAAATCAAAAATTTGTTTCATAAAACTGAATTCTTTTTCTTCGTTCTCATAATGTTCCGCGGCATCGGACAAGTCAGTGGATTGGTTATGGTGGACCCGTTAGAGATTGTATGCGTTATGGTTCAGCATCATGGCACACAAATGTGCCTGCCACTTACAACGCAGCCCATATTCATAAAGCTGTAAAAAAAAAAAAATGCTCTAAACCATGAAACATAAAGGTGATGCGCGTGAACATGGGAGCCTTCCTTGCAAGGAAAGCACATGGCAATTCAAAACAAATTTTAGTTATTAGGAAGCTTTCCACGAGTGTACAGCAATTTCCGGACTATAGTTCGAACAAAAAAAATTGAGCTCAAAATAAGTTTTTTATTAGATAGTCACTTGATGTCTGCAGGGACGGATTTGGGCTGAAGATAGCTTTTTTTATATGTTGTCCGCAAGCGATATAAAATAGTCAGTGCATCAAGGTTGATTAGTTGGCTTGCCGTGACTACAAATATAGGCGCAAGGAACGTCACACGAAAACGAGAAGAGGCAACGTGAACGCTACTCAAAACTAATCTTCTGTCACAAGTCGAGTGCTAAATAGCAGGCATTGCAAAAATAATTAAGAAAAACGCACAAGAGAGGATGTCAACCAGCGACGGAGAAATGTCATGGTTAATAAATACAGCTAGCTAGATATAGCCATCTCCTTTGGTAACTTGAGAGACAGTGCGCGAGCTCCATCCAGGGTTTTTATTTAATTTTTATTTTTATTTTGCTGGTTGGAGGTTTCGATACCATCGATTGTGCATTTTGTGCCTTTGTAACGCTTTCTACATCTTGTTTCGTTTGCAGTAATCCAAGCGAGCAGCATATATTCCTTATCATATATCGTATATAGCTTAAAGCACAATGCAGCTGATTTTGTTATGTCACTGAGCACTTAAAGTGTCGGCACACTCCTGCGACCTGCTTTAACGAGTGATCATTAAAAAAAAAAAATAAGATTCATGTAATCAGCACATACTAGTATCCGCACAAACACGAAATTTCAAATTTTAACGGTCCACGGATTATAAGCCCGGAAAATACATATACATACGTGTGGCACTAACACATATCCCGTCTTGTGAGGCGAAGTACACAGCAGCAGAACATTGCATGGGTCGCTGATAACGCTTGCCTTCCTGCCATGTGCTAAATGTTTGGTGCGCCATAGGGAGGAGGTCAGCAATATGATTGTGACTGCCACCGCATACATAACGAGGCGGACCAGTAAACCGCGCGATGGTAAGAAACACGGAACAGAAGTGACTAAAAACATTCGTGGCCCGAGAACTGCGTAGGGTGAAGCATTTATATTCGGCATATTAGAAATGAAAAATAATGCCTATCATTTATTCGCACAACATAGAAATTGAGGATTTAAATATACACATTGAATTTAAAGAATAGGGTGCGTGTGACTTTTAGGCATTAATCAAATTCACTGAGTAGCACACCATCTCCTTAATTAAAAAAAAAATTATTTTTCGTAATAGTTGAGCAACTTCTTTTTTATTTACCGCATAAATCCAAGACATTTTTCTCCCTCACACCATCTCCTTAATTAAAAAAAAAATTATTTTTCGTAATAGTTGAGCAACTTCTTTTTTATTTACCGCATAAATCCAAGACATTTTTTTCCCTCTTGATGACAGCGCTTCAACTATTCTACAATCATTTCCAGGTGCGCAACTTCGGAACTCATTTCCAACTCTCATGATGATGATTTACGCATGAAAAGAGAGAGAGAGAGAGAGCGAAACAATCTTTTCATCGTTCCCCAGCACGAATAGACGTCATAAAAGCTGTACTTGACTCGGTTCCATTTGGACTAAGAGTTTTTTTTTTATTTATTTATTTTTTTCTTTTTTTCCTGGCTGAAACTCAGAAATGCACCGACTCGTTTATCTGTGCCGAACGTTGCGTGTTCTGTTCAAGTCCATCTCCTTATCGCCTTTTTAGATAGCGTCTCGGAGAGCATATACCATAGGTGCTGAAAAGCACGGCGTTCACGGTGCAACATTGAAGACATAAAAGTAAACGCGTGCTTTTAGTAAGCACTTCGTCTCACTGTGGTCGCTACACGTCTTTGATAAAAGTCCGGCAACTGCTTCAGCGACCGGTATATAAACTTAGTGCTGACCTAGCATACGCTGTACATGTTCTTTCATGAAAAGAAACGAACAGAACGATGCATGCGCCGTGCTCAAAATCCTACTGCAAGAGGGACTTGTGAAAATCCCTGCCTGTACAGCGGAGTTGACAAGAGAAGGGTGTGCTAGGATTTTTGAATCCTAATAGGAAAAAAAATAGATATTTTAATGTTAGATGTAAAACGCTGAAACTTGTCTATTGATACACCCCATCTGTACTGTTTCAGAAGCAAGTAACTGAGCGGAATATTATAAGGCTTGTGAGAGATTGAAAATAAATTAAGGAGCACGGCGTGCTGTTAAAATAAATATTTCACCGTGATAAATGGAAATAGACCAGAGTATAGAATAAAGTAAGCTCCAATTAATAATGTCACACCAGTAATGAAGAGCAGAAAATTGACGTGGTTGGGTATTATCATCACCATCATCAACGTCAGCGCTTCTACGCCCACTGCATAGAAAACACAGGCCTCTTCAATATCTATCCAAATACAGCGGTCCCGTGCGAGCCGTATGATGCAAAATAAAAATATAATAGTGGTCTGTTAGAGTAACGGAATGGATTCCAAGAGGAAAAAAGGGCGTTGAGCGATTATATTAGGAAGTATATATGCGGATGTAGGTGGCGTTGATTAGCACTAAACAGGTGATAAGATAAGTATTGAGAGAATCTATTGCCTCTTTCAAGGATTACGAGACAGGCACAAGCAAATAACCATAAAAAAAAAAAGCATTAGTCAGGAGCCGCAGTAAAAGAGGAGTCTGGCGGTTATTTTTTATTTATTTTTTTAATTCGTTCACTACCTCTGATCGTCGGAATAAATACCACTCATACTGCGATTGTTCATATGTGTCCCTCAACTGTGCTTCTACTTTCTGAAGCAAGCACGTCGAAATTTTGTTCTGGAATTTGGATGCTGTCCACTGGAGCAGCTCAGTTGGTGTTCGTCCATAAGGGTCACACGCTGCTTTGACTTCATCGCTTTCATTGCCGAGAAGAATATGGAAGAGGAGGAGAAAAGGAGACTCGCCAGAGAGTTGCGAGAAACCGCATGCCGCTTAACTACATGGAAGCGCAGAGTGTTTAACAGTACACACAGATGTAAAGTGAAAGGAAACACGCGAGAGTACTGGTCGGACGATCGTGCGCTGTACAACTGTTTTAAATATGGAGGCACGCTCCCTCGAAAACGCTGCGGAGATCTGTCTCCAATTTTTAGAGCATCTAAGATGATATGAGTAATGCCACCAACTTTAAAATCGGTAAAAGCACCTAACGAATTCGGTGTCTATGACTACCACGCCTTTCCCTTATAGCCCCTAGAGCGCCAGCCCGACAGGGCGGGGTTACAATATTTAAAAGAGGTGCAGGGCCTCTACCGGCCCTGATTGCCGCGGGTTCAAGTGTTGCCTTTTATGTCGCTTCGGCCTGTACCATATGCCGCCAAAGGAAGTGCATGCTGGTGTTTTACCAATATCTAATACGGGAAAATATGTAGCCTAACATTGCAATTTCAGTAGCAGGTAAATGTAGTTTAATATTTGCTAGGGCAACGTCTTACGGCTGTGCGGATGTGTTATTGCATTTGCTATCTTTAAGGGTGCAAAATGTTCTTGCCTTTCATTCCTTCATCGTCATAGCGAGGTCAAAATAAATAAATAAATCATTGCAGCTGTATGTTTCGTCAGGGGGCAGCCATGTGGCTAGGGAAAGAAAAGAACAAAAAAAAGACGCCTTTGACTCCTCATTCCTGAATTAGATGCTGTGCTTGCACGCACTGTCTTGATGGCGCAAACTATATAATCTGGCGTTGATGCACACACCGGAGTGTTAACGTATTTACCCTGTACTTTTTATACAGACTCCAAATGGTTAAGTTCAGGACTCAGCCCATCAAGCTTCAACGAGAGTGCAGAGGCTTGTTCCGGGTCTAAAAAAAGAAAACCATAGCGGAAGAAAGGGTGCACCGCGAACGGCATCGCCCGGCGTCATTACGCAATTCATTACACACTATTGCGAGGTACGGGCTGCGGACTCCGTGAAGGTTTAAAACGGGTCTTTATTTAAATAAAAGCGACCCAAAGAAACGAAGAGGGCCCCAGGCCCTTAAAAAGGTAGCGGGCTCCCCGAGCAGCCGTTCTCGTCTGCTGCTGGAGGAAGACTCTCTTCACCGCTGCTGGCCGCACTCCGCACAACGTGGTCACGTGACCCAGCCGCGGTTCCCGGAAGCGATGGTCCGTGGGTGGCCGAGCCGGGGCCACCTCAGAGTTCCAATGCGGGGAGAGGGGAAGGTGACGGTCGCTCTTCGCGACCCTCATAAACATGTCAAGTCCGAGCAGGACGCTCTCCTTCCTAATGAGAGCACCGCGCCCTCGCTGGCACCCCGTGGCGCGGAGGGTCTGCTGGCGCGCTCGCAGCACAATGCTCAAGTCCTCTAGTGTTCACAGCCACCAGCTACTTGGAACGTAACAGACTCCTCCCCCGGATGAAGTCCTTCGCCGAGGCTGCGTCCCCAGATGCAGGGTCGGAAGAAGGCCAACACAAAGCACAACACTCGCGCTGGCTTTGCACGCACACATTCGCGGAAACCCCTGGTCGGTGGTGCCCAAGCGACGAACGACTGCCAGACGTCGTTTACAGAATTTTTGCCCCATGCCGGTCCTCCCCGACCAAGTATTCGGCCTTCGGCAACACATGAAAAAAATACAACACAAAACTAAACGAGAGTTCTGAGAGGCTTTCTTCCTTTTTTTTTTTTTTTTTAACGCCTCGTCGCTTAAAACCTCTGCTCAAACCATCTACATTTTCGTTCTCGCTTCCCTTCTTAATCTCCCCGAGTTCCAGCATTCTGTCGACCTCTTTCCTCACAACTTCTAGTGTTCTAACAGACGACAGGTATAGCTTAAACTTGAAAGAAACCTCGGATATCAATTCGATATCATGGGTTACCAAATCGGTTTTTCCTCGTTTGTCTTCATAATGACTGTACAAAAGCCCGTTTTTCTCCCTGAAGGAAATGTCCTGTGACGAGACTCCTTCAGTCAAATCGCCACTACATACCTTCAGAGTCGGGTCAGCCTTCTGCTCTGACCTCAGCTGCTCTTTGTTTGCCTCAAGTAGCTGATCAAGGCTACATGCAGTAGGAGCGACAAAAGAAGTGTTTAACTCACTTTCCGTCTCATTCGGACGCTGACTGCTCTGTGACTTGTGCGCTTGGTCAGCTTCACTTTGTTCCGACCTTTCAAGTCTCTTTTTATCCTGTTCCACTACTACCTCAGGATTAACTGATTTGCTGGCATCAGTTGAACTCTCCCGACCTTGGTAGATCAACTTCTGAGAACGTTGTCCCGCTTTAGCCTGAGTTAAAGTCATCACTTGGGCTTCGGTTTCAGCGAAGCCACAACCCTTTTCATTTAGCAATGATTCCGAGCTGTTTGAAAAAAGGTAAGGGTAGCCTTCGGGCAGACCCTTCGATACTGCCGCTACTGTTTTTAGTGTGCCAAATGGCCCCTCAATTTTAACATTAGCCATTGGCAGACAAACGGAATCTTCACTTACTGCCTGACGTATCCACGCACACTCCGACACATAGTCTTCTTTTGCAACAAATTTAGGGTGGACTACGTCCATGGTTGCGGCCGAATCCCTGAGAACTCTGCACAACTGACCATTTACAGTGCACTCCTTAGTGTACGGTTTCAGGAGTTCGTTGTTACTCGGGTGGTCTCTCACTGAAGCGAACACCTGCCTTTCTTTCGTGCAGTTTCGCGCGAAATGCCCTGGCTCTTTACAGTTGTAACATGCCAAGGGCCTCCTTTTTTCAAATTCTTCCGAATGATCACTACTCTCCTTACTACCTGATTCATCGGCTCTGCGTGAAGTATCGGGGTGCAGTGAACCATGTTCTCTGACGCGGGGTTCTACACGAGGCTTCTGCTGCTCTCGATGGTAGAGTTTCTGCCCCTGATTCTCGTTCCTGAAATCCTGCCCAGCCTTAGCTGGCTTAAAGCTGCGGCTTGCCACATATTCATCTGCAAGCTGCGCCGCTTTCTCCACGGAGAGATCCTCTTGCCTGTCTCTGACCCACAAACGAACATTTTCAGGTAAAGTCTCAAAAAATTGTTCAAGGCAGATCAAATCTTTCAGCTTTTTGAATTCATCTGCCTTTGAACCTTTCACCCACTGCGTCAAATTGTCATTTAATGTACAGGCGAATTCCAAGAAGCTTTCATTTTGTTTTTTTCGAGACGTGCGAAATCTCTTCCGGAACTCTTCCGTTGAAATCCTGTACTTCGCGAGCAGGCTTGATCTCACCAAATCATAGTCACCCGCTTCGCTAGCACTCAAGCGTGCTACGACCTGCGAAGGTTCTCCAGGAAGCAATGCCATTAACTTTTCCGGCCACATGTCACGGCTAATGTTGTGTTTCTCGCACATCCTCTCAAAATTGATGAGATAGAGAGCGATGTCATCGCCAACTTTGAACGGCTGAAGCAAGTTCGTCATCTTTACGTTACCTCCCTGAGGTGTGACGGCACTTTCTCCGCGTTCTATCCTTGCCCGCTCGAGCCTTGTCTTTTCAATCTCGAGTTCCATTCTTTTACTCTCTCTCTCAGCTTCAAACTCAGCCTCCCTCTTTTCCTTCTCCTTCTGCTTCTCTCGCTCCTCAGCTTTCTCTTTTTCAATTCGGCATATCTTTTGCCAAGCATCAGTTAACTCGTCTTCTTCAAAGCCCACCTCCTCAATAGCGAGGCGAATTTCTGGCTTTCTCCTACTTTGGCTTATCTCTAAACCAAGTTCAGCTGCCAACAGCAGCAGTTCATCCTTAGTTAACTTCTTAATATCCATGGTTGTCGAGAGCCGACTACAAAGCCTTCAATAAATCGCACACCCAGTGGTGATTAATGAAATTTTGCCCGAACAGAACCCAGTTCTAGCTCGTCTGGCAATACGT
This sequence comes from Amblyomma maculatum, assembly GCF_055883805.1. Lineage (NCBI taxonomy): Eukaryota > Metazoa > Arthropoda > Arachnida > Ixodida > Ixodidae > Amblyomma > Amblyomma maculatum. The sequence continues at coordinate 329,118,372 of NC_139344.1, forward strand.
AGTCGCTCCAGCACTCACCCAACCAAGAGTCTGCGATGGCCGCTGTGCCTCCCGGAGTTACGAGCTGCCAAGTCCGGCGATCCCAGATCGTCGAGGTTGCTCCTTGAGCGGTTGCTTCCACGCCTGGCCCTCAAGTTGCGCTGCGACGAAGGTGACTCCCTGAGCCACGTAGCGGAGCTCCGTCGATCCCGGATCGTCGAAGACGCTCTCCCGTCAGCAGTTGTCTCTTGAGCTGTTACTTTCACGCCTGGCCCTCAAGTTGCGCTGTGACGAAGGTGACTCCCTGAGCCACGTAGCGGAGCTCCGTCGATCCCGGATCGTCGAAGACGCTCTGCCGTCAGCAGTTGTCTCTTGAGCTGTTGCTTTCACGCCTGGCCTTCACGTTGCGCTGTGACGAAGGTGACTCCCTGAGCCACGTAGCGGAGCTCCGTCGATCCCGGATCGTTGAAGACGCTCTCCGTCAGCAGTTGTTCCCTTGAGCGGTTGCTTTCACGCCTGGCCTTCACGTTGCGCTGTGACGAAGGTGACTCCCTGAGCCACGTAGCGGAGCTCCGTCGATCCCGGATCGTTGAAGACGCTCTCCGTCAGCAGTTGTTCCCTTGAGCGGTTGCTTTCACGCCTGGCCTTCACGTTGCGCTGTGACGAAGGTGACTCCCTGAGCCACGTAGCGGAGCTCCGTCGATCCCGGATCGTTGAAGACGCTCTCCGTCAGCAGTTGTTCCCTTGAGCGGTTGCTTTCACGCCTTTGTATTAATCCCGCCGCTGCCAACCAGATTATTGCGAGGTACGGGCTGCGGACTCCGTGAAGGTTTAAAACGGGTCTTTATTTAAATAAAAGCGACCCAAAGAAACGAAGAGGGCCCCAGGCCCTTAAAAAGGTAGCGGGCTCCCCGAGCAGCCGTTCTCGTCTGCTGCTGGAGGAAGACTCTCTTCACCGCTGCTGGCCGCACTCCGCACAACGTGGTCACGTGACCCAGCCGCGGTTCCCGGAAGCGATGGTCCGTGGGTGGCCGAGCCGGGGCCACCTCAGAGTTCCAATGCGGGGAGAGGGGAAGGTGACGGTCGCTCTTCGCGACCCTCATAAACATGTCAAGTCCGAGCAGGACGCTCTCCTTCCTAATGAGAGCACCGCGCCCTCGCTGGCACCCCGTGGCGCGGAGGGTCTGCTGGCGCGCTCGCAGCACAATGCTCAAGTCCTCTAGTGTTCACAGCCACCAGCTACTTGGAACGTAACAACACTGATTCTAATTGATCTAATGGTTAGGCCGGGGGATGAAGGGGAAGTGCGGAGCCGCCCGCGGATGTGGTTCTCTGTAGCCGCGTATACGCACGCGATGATATGCCTCGCGTGATGCGCGCGTATGATTAGCGGCTGCGGCGTCCGTATCCTCGTCTTCGTGGGTGAGGTCTTCTCCGGCGCGGAGAAGTTTCCGGCTCGATCCATTAGGGGGCGCTACTTCGTCTTAATCTGGGGGACGCAGTGGTCCCCGGCGCGTAATTACCACCCTGTCTCTGCGACGCACCCAGCGCAAAAAAAGGAGTGCGCGCAGCTCAGCTCAACCAACGCTTTTTTTTTCTCTCTCTCTCTCTGTTCCTATAGCGCAAAGGATCAAGCTAGTGTATACGCCGCGGAGTGGCGTTGCGGGCGCGAGCCGCCAACCGCGGGGCGGACTTGGAGGAGCGACCGCGGCAAGCTCGCTGCTGCTGCAGAAGTTGCTGCGAACGGGTGTGCGTCGGCTTTCTGGCTTGCCATAACTCACGCGCAGGCATCGAGCGCCTGTCTGTGTTTTGAGCGCGTGTGTGTGCTTCACTCAAGCGCCCTCACCCTCGCTGCGTTTTGTGCACCTCTCTCTGTACTTTCTCTGAAAGCTTGGAGAAACGAACGGTCGCTGCATGGAGTTTTATGGTTAACTCACGCAACAGCGGCCCGGCTGCACGCTGGATGCTATTCAATTTGCATGTAGATGCCTGAGCAGCATCAACCGCCAGATGCCTACTCGAATGGGAAGATATACGGTTATCACTACGGCGCGAGCGGGAGCACGTCACGGGTGCTTGTTCGTGAATACATGAAACAGCAATTTTCGTGAGCAGTACCGACGATCCGTAAGGGGCGGTTTTGTGGTTCTGCTCGTGGTTGTTCCCTGGCAACTTTTGTACCGTGACTCGGCCTGCGCATGCTTACTGGATTACTGGAGGAGTATTAACCTTGTTGAACCCTAAGTAATATGCATTAAGAAACATAGGGCGATTTCGTAAATTTCATAATAGGTGTTCTTTTGTCTTCTTCGCGATGCACGGAACACACACACACACACACACACACACACACACACACACACACACACACACACACACACACACACACACACACACACACACACACACACACACACACACACACACACACACACACACACACACACACACACACACACACACACACACACACACACACACACACACACACACACACACACACACACACACACACACACACACACACACACACACACACACACACACACACACACACACATCCCGGCCTCGGCGGCAGCTTTTCGATGGAGGCGAAAAGCAAGGCGCCCGTGTGCTGTGCGATGTCAGTGCACGTTAAAGAACCCCAGGTGGTCGAAATTTCCGGAGTCCTCCACTACGGCGTCTCTCATAGCCTGAGTTGCTTTGGGACGTTAAACCCCACAAACCAACCAACCAACCAACCAACCAACCAACCAACCAACCAACCAACCAACCAACCAACCAACCAACCAACCAACCAACACACACACACACACACACACACACACACACACACACACACACACACACACACACACACACACACACACACACACACACACACACACACACACACACACACACACACACACACACACACACACACACACACACACACACACACACACACACACACACACACACACACACACACACACACACACACACACACACACACACACACACACACACACACACACACACACACACACACACACACACACACACACACACACACACACACACACACACACACGAGGGAGTATATCATGTCGAGGAACGTGTCTGGTTGCAGGACATGCAGCAATTTCACTGCAAAATTCTGTTTAGCCTTCATCTAAGTGATCAGAACATATAGGAAGAAATGTCCAGTGACTTCGAAGATTATGAGTCAATCTATCTGCCTCGTTATCAAAAGGTATGAGGAATGCAGGTGCTTAAGTCTGAAAGTTTGTGACCTATATTTCTTGGTAACGTGGCTCCAATAGCTAGCCTTCTCGCGCTCGCATCCGGCTTCACTTATGAACTTGCCGGTGTCTGGCGTGAATTAATGTTGAGAGAGAAAGCTGCGACTCGTGCACAGAAACCAACTGGCAGAAGACATGCAGAACTTAATGAAGACAACTTAGATAAGTACATGCGTATTAATTACAATACTGTGAAGTGACTCTTAAGAGAAGGAGATAAGTTAAAAATACACGGTTTCATCGTCGATAAGCGCCGCCTACGGACAGTTCACATATCGTGCGTTTCTTGTTCTTATTTTTTCATGCAAAAACGCCGGTTTCTTTAAAAAGAAATGAAATTTCCCTTACCGTAACGTTACTTTTTTTAATGACGACCGCATATTCTTCTGCAGGCACTTCTTATTTTGTTGCATGATACAACCTGCAGGGGGCCACGGTCGTCTATAGTCATCGTCACCGCAATGCATATTATAACCTGTCCAGCAGGGGACCGCGAGTTGTCTTGATACAAGCCGTAGCCAATAAACCTATAACACCTAATGTCTCGTCTATGATCATAAGCATATACGATTGAGTGGGCGTTGTAAATATGAGTGCATCAAACAAAAAGGCAAAAAAAAAAGCAAAATGAGTCCTACGTGAACGATCGAAAATGCACAGATAGCCAATAACGTCAACAAAATAAAAATTTTCCTGTATAAAATACTGTTAACAAAACAACAACAACAAGAGTTGTGTTAGAAACTAAACACTGAAAAAATTCCGACGAGTTCCAAGAAATAAAAAAAAACATAAAAGCCGAAAATTCGAACGGCTAAGTACTTCTAGATCCTGGAAAAGTTCGCGCCACTCTTTAAGCCCACTGTATACACGAGGCGCGAAAGGGATACATGGAGGCGTGAGCTAATTAACTCCTTCCATGTAGAGATTACAATAGGATGGGACACATTCAACCTGGGTGATGCGAGAAGGCTTGGCAAAATCAGCCTGTGGTACAGGAATTGAAATATATATTCAAGGCATGGAAGTTTATTCTGCTCACTATATTGCGGCAGACGGCCTTGACCGTCTGTCCGAATAAGGAGGTCGGACTTTCAACTCCGGTGGTTTTTCCATCATTCTGTGTTTTTTGGTTGAATTAAAATCCTCGGCACGTCCTGACTCGAACATAAAAAACCGTTTTTCGAAATTCCAATTAGAAGTATATTTAAAAAGAAAGAACAGCAAATCGAAACCGAAACTGCTTTCACGGCCAGAAATGACGTCCCAGGTGACGAAATGGTGACGTCACACTCAGTATTAGAGAAACACTCGTACGTGCGTTGGATGGTGAAAATAAGGCATGGAAATCATGAAGCATTGCATAACATTTCCGAGGTAGTTCAATAAAAGTCAAAATTTCATAATCAGGCGGGAAGTGGACAGTAACGCCTGTATACTGTTTGTGACGTCAGAAACTCAGTGTTGCCGGCAGAAATAGTCTCAATTTAAGCCATGAAAACAGCATATTTTAAAGTCGTGTTGCGCGCGAACGGATTATTGTACGGCGCCCAAATTTTGTAGAATGCGTCAGGACGGAAAGGAGAATCTACAGTAAAATTTTTATTAGAATATTCGAATGTCAAAAAACCCCCGGAGTTGCCCTTTAAGGACACAGGAATCGCGGCGGCTTCCGCGATGGTCAACAATGGCGAACACGATGCTCGCGATGAGGCAGCAGATATAGTTATTGTGCGTATAGCATCGCGGACGGCTTTATAGACATGACACAATGTTCACAAAAGTGTCTTATGCGGGAAAAAATAGACGAAGCCGTTAACTGAAGAGCAGACGTTTTAGGCGGCGCTTTTCAAGCCGCCAACACTGTGATGTTGCGGGCGGCGTTGTTGTGGAAGAGATGGCCCATTGAAAAGAGGAGCATGAGATGAAAAAGGAAAGATGCGTTGGCAAGGCTATTCATTAAAGTTCAGACTCCTCATGGCTAACTTATCGGCATTACATGAATATAATTGCGGCACCATTCATGATACAGGCAACAAAACAAACCAAACAAATGCGCGCTGACGAATATTCATACGGGTGCTACGCCTATATATACTTTTTCTATAGCACCGAGAAACGGTAAAGCCCGAGCTCAATGTATTCGCACTCAGTGTACGTCTGGAGGCTTACCGAGAACACAAGAACCGACATGCACCCACCTCCACTGTAAACCTTCAGCTGGGCCGTTCCCTGTCCGCAGTGACAAACTGCCATGCCTTCGTGACAGACGGGCGGTGTCGGCGGCAGCCAACAGTGGATGCAAGAGAGAATCCATCGGTCCATTGCACACAGCGTACTATTGCGCGCGCATTGCGGTTTAAAACAAAATAAAAAATAAAGAAGCCACAGGCATTATATAAGTAGTCTCGGTATAACGCGAGGATGCGCCCGCCAAAGAGAGTACATGATATTAAAGAGGATGGTGTGAAGGTGGGAGAAAGTGGAATTGCTGTTCGCGGTGGGAATTCGCCGACATTACTCGTCTCCCCCCTTTCTGTCTTCATTCGTCTTTTTGTTCTATCCGAGAGTTAGCTCCGCTGGCACAGATTGCTCTGGAATGCTGAAGCGTAGCAGCCTATGTCCCGCGCTACGAAGGGTGAGCGAGGGTGTGAGAGAAAGATCGCGGAGTGCGCACTCCATGTGTCGAGGAAACAGGTGTTTCGCGAAAGTGGTGGAGCACCCCGCCCTGCTCAGATCGGAGGGCCAGAAGGTTTGAAGGCGACTTGGTAGACGGGGGGAAGAAAAGGGGGGGGGGGGGGGGTTCAGCAGCGATCAAGCTTCGCAGCAGCTCACTTTTGGGGCGGGGGCCACACGCGCGCCACAGTGCCCTCTAGTACGATTTCCCTCCCCTTCTTTTCTATCCTCGTAAGCCGCACACGCCAGCGGCGCAGGGGAGGAAAAGAAATGGTTCCTGTCGTCCTGGAGCTTGCAAGCGTACGTATACAACGCCCGTATAACACCGCTGCTGCACGCGGCATATTGCACAAGTGGCGGGCTTACACACGGCTCGGATCTGCGCATGCATGAGCGAGTGAGGAGGCCTGGACGTGATGTATCGTCGCGAGGCGAAAGTTCGGTCGGTGACTGTCTGTCTGTCTGCTCTCCCAGTACGAGCTTCGCGCTCTCTTTCGGCGCGTTCTTCTCATCCGCGTTGGACCGCTGGGTGGATTTGTGAAACAGAGATGGATATCAGGAGTGGACGTTCGGGATTTTAGAGAGGTGCGGCGATTGAGGATTACATGGCGCAGAGGCCATGTGTGATGATGGCGTAACTCTGAAAAACGCTGTCGTGTGAATGGATTTTTTTTTTCTGCGAATTTAGGCAATGGACGCTGGTAATTCGTGAAATTTAAATATATGGCTCTCACTGAGGATACAAAGTGCCGGATTTTGCTATACCTTTAGTGTTTTTTTTCTTCTTTTTTTTCTTACCCGCACGATAAGCCATCGCCCCATACCTTGTTGAGAACATCCATTTATATTCTGATGGCATGCTCTTTGTCATCGAAGCTGAGGCACATAATGTGAGCACCAGCGACGCAATTACCTCATTGTTCTGCCTATGTGGCTCAATTCAGACAAGCGGACTGCACGTACTTATCATGCAAAGGTAAAAAAGAAAACGAGAGAGAAAATGGTGCCTTATAATGTGATCTTACTGCGTGTTCTCGAAAGAAATACAGGCTTAGATGTTCTTGCGGGTTAGTTCACATTTGTCGTTGCCTTGTAGCGCAGTTTTTCCTGTATTAAAAATACAGGGTGTTATGTTTTATTCACTAGAGACATTTCTCTGAAACTTAGACAGACCTGTAAACCAAGCCACTGTATTTGAAGTCGGGTCTTACGGACAGCCAGATATCTTGCTCAAGTTTCTAGATGTCGATGAAACAAAGTTCGATGAAATACTCCCTAACGTGTTCCATGTAACCGTATAGCACGTTCTTTTGGCTCCACCTGAGCTGAATAATATAAGCCCCCTGTACAGCCGGATGTGTTAAGACAATATATTTTTTTTTTCGAAGTCTATAAACACATTCCTTATAGAAATGCTAAAATAAACCTTTCGTGCTGTAGTAATGATATATACTAAATAGTAGTAAATACTCAAGAGAAAAGTCAATGCATCCTGCAGGCATGCGCTAAGACATTTTCTTTGCTACATGCGTTATCTGGCGACTCGGAGTGGTATTGGTATATCAAACAGCGATATAGCTGACACAATGAAGATAAAAACGCTTATTGAACACAAACACGAGGGGAAGTGGAACTCATATAGGCCATGCATGCACTAATGAAGTGCCCAAAGAGGAACTTCAGAATGAGACCTGCAGATTGTTCGACTCGAAAATGAGGGAGTCCTGGGCTTGTGTCCTAGGCACGTGAAGTCACGTGCGCCTTTCTCGAGAACACTGAAGAGAATGAAGTGCCATACGCTGCTTACTCAAGCGGCGCCGGGTTGGCTGCACAAAAAAGAGCCCCCCTCCTGCAGTGTTTGTCCAATGTGCCCCTAAGGCGAAGGTATGAACAGCGATGGTGTGTAAGCGGTATTACGCTCCTTTACAGTTCTGTGCAGTGAGGAGTGTATCGCAGTTTCTTCAGATTTAACAGAGATATTGAAATTAGCCTTAAAAACAGGATATCGATGTCTATTGGCTGGCTATACATACTCTATAAATGACCTGGGATGGCTCCAGGAATGGCATATATGGGTATTAAAACGATATACTTCTGGTTTATAAACCTCGAGACTTTTCCAGATGCTAGATTTTAATGCATTCTAGCCTTTGCTCCAGAACAGACTGGTTTTATCTTATTTCTACTGATTATTTTTGTAGACTGTTCACTGTCCGCTACTCACAGCCACGTGCTTTGTGGGGCAGTTTACGTGATCCCGCATATTGTCTCAAACGTGTACCTGTAGTAAAAGCGCATCTGAGCTTTAAAGGGCCAATTATGAATCAACGATTATGTGACATAGTCGAACGCGACGAGTGGTAGTAGTAATAATAGAAGTATAGTAGTAGTAATAGTAGTAGTTGTTGTTATTGTTGTTGTTGTAGTAAAAGACGTTTGAACCTACGCCACATAGGTCACCACGCTGGCGAACGACTGCCCTTCGGAGAGTGTGCCAACATCTTCATTAAACTGCCCTTTGGAACTCAAAAACTATGTATGGGGAACCACTCCGGGCACGGAAAGTGCGACGTCACTTGCAACCAATCTAAACCGTGTACACGCAAAACCACTTAAATGAAGGGTCTAATCTCACATGCACAGTGCGTATGATCCTCCGTAGGGCGAAAATAACCCGGCTTTGCATACTTGAGCTTGCCCACGTCACGGCTTTGCACAAAATGCGAATTGTCATACTACGCCTTCGTTTACCCTAGCCGAGTTTGTACTACGGCTTTGCACAGCCTCAGATTGGCGAAAGGTCCAGTGCGCGTAACATGGGCAGGATTCACGGCGAGGCACGCCGTCTCGACTCGAGTGCGCCAGGCGCCAGCGTTGCCGCTCCTTGTTCGTCGACGGCACGGCGGAGCAACTTGGTACATTACCGAAACCCCTGCGTGAAGTGCCGGGCCAACCCCGCTGTTTGCTCGTTAACATCCGGACTAACAGCTTGTCGGGTGCGCCGCCACCGCCGTTGGGGGCACCAGCCGTCGGCCGCGCTGAGTGCCGTCTGCCACAACACCGAGAGCGTCCGCGCACGTGAAGCGAGCGACGGGTACGTTCCCCACGTGTAAGCAAACTGTGTTAGTTCGAAATGCTGGGTTCTTTATGCGCTGCTTTCAGTGGAGTGTCCGCATTTCACTTTACTAGTTACCTTCGTCTTTTGAGCTTAAAGTGTTTTCTAACTTTTTTCCTCGGTGCTCAGCAGAAGGGCTTAAATGTATACGCGCCAAGCTATGGGCTGTTATGCCGGTCTGAGTCAATTCGTATTCAAGCGATGCTGTATAGTTAATAAGTTGTTAGGCTGGTAATATGGAACTCGCTGCCAGCGAAGTTATCTTTTAGGCGATCAGGCAAACCAGCTTTTACACAGGCAAAGTAGCAAGATTCAAAGAAGTAAGTTTTCACGCAATAGCTGGTATTTCGATACGCCGCTATTTTTTTCACGCAACGTTTTCCCGAACGGTGTATCGAGAGAAAGGTTCGGTAGATCTACCGCGAATGTCATTACTCTTGAGTAAAGAGGGCAGAGAAATGCAACTGCCGAAGGAGGTGTCCAAAACGAACGCTTTGTCACTTAGGGCCGCTTACTCTCACAAGCCAACAAACACCGTGCAGTGTGCCATCCACTAGTAAGAACAAAACTTGAAAATCCATCTGCCAGACGGCAAATGCTTACTCTACAAATTTATTTCACGACTGCAATAAGCACATGTATACATAGAGTCTTAGACAGATGACATAACACAGACGCTAGATAGGTCGGAGAGAGAAGCCGTATGCACAGATGAAGTCGTTGAGAACAGACGCTGTAAAACACGAAAAAAACTGCGCGCCCCAAAATCGGAACACTTGTTCCCGGTGACGCAAGACCGGTACAATCTATGACAGGTCGCAGGCATGCCAGAAAACAGAATTAGAAGCCATAATAAACCACTGTGCCTACACGCATTAAGAATCCCAGCGGACACACGCGAGCAATGAACGACACTGCCGTGCAATAACTTAAGTGAGCGCTGCCGCTTCTCTCCCTGTTTCGGCAGCGGTATTCGGCTCGTCTCCTTCCCAGAACACAACTTTTGCTTCCAGTAGGCAAGACGTGCACACCTCACCCACTGCATACGTTATACATGGTCGTAAGAAACGTAACGCAGAACACACGCAGCCCGCAACAAGAAAAAAGTAGTTCGCTCGCAATGCTCCCGAGAACAGAAGCGATGTGTTATGCCAAGGGTGCATGTGCGTGGCTCATAGCGCCCCGAGAACAGCAGCGGACCACGGTGGCAGCGACGATGAGTGAGTATGCTGAGCGGAGTGCATACAAAGAAAGAAAGAGAAACAGCTGTTCAAATTTAAAGTATACACATAGGCTGGAGTGAACAGCGGGGAACATGACACCGCACATATCCGCTCCTCGGGCACGGTTAGCGCATAAGAGACTTCTCCAGTTCTCCAGACAGGGCGTCGTCACCATGGGGCATTGGCGCGGTGGCCTGGTGGTAGCTGCAGCAAGCGAGTCCGCTGTTCGCTTCGCGGACTTCTTGGAAGTGGAAGCGCCTTCACTTACCGCCCTCCCCTGCGCTCACCGAGTCCCCGAGTGTTTACAGACGCGCGCAGCAGACCGCAGCGGGCGCTTTGAAACGGTGCATGAGGCACGCTCTCGCTCGTTCCTGCAAACGAGGGTTGAAGTTGAGAGGGGGCATTGGAAAGTCTACGCCACGCTTCCGAGCAAAAATGTGCGTGTAACTGTAGACGGAGCGACCTTTGGAACATGCGGTAACGTCGCATGCAGGCGACAGGTCGTTCACTGGGGGATGGCGAAGAAGCATTCCTCCCTGTCGTAACTGGTGACGCGCGGTTGAAATCGAGCAGTACGTCACCGAATGTTTTCGGAGTGTTAATTGCTCTACTAAAAGCAAGTGCACAGCGTCGGTTGGTACAAAATACTTGAGTATAGATCAGTGTTGCGTTTCTAAAGAGAAAATAATCTATACAGTCGGCATGAAAATAAAAGTTCTCTCTCTCTCTCTCTCCCTAAGGAAAAATAGGACTATGTTAATAAATTCAACCCAGTTGCACTCATACGCGAGAAGAATGCTATGTATGTTTAGTTGGCAAGCAGTTCTCCCGTCGAGGTGGTTGCCAGCTGTATGTTTCGGTAACTATTTTCAGCTATCCTTCTCGAATTAAATATTTCAGGTACCTGTGCTGCAAGAGTCATTTCGCCGATAACCATGTCACATTAGCTGGTGAAATGTGCTAGACGATGGTAATTCAGGCTGAATTCGAGATTTCTCACATAGCTCGCAAAAAAAATTTACAACTAAGACCTGTTAGTAACAACTCTGATAGGAATGTAAGAACCTTTCCTTGAAAAAGATGTGTGCGCGTGTGTGAAAAGGCAACAGTCACAAAAAAAAAAAAAAAAAAAGGAAAGCGAATGGAAACGTTCTTTTTTATTTTTGATTTTGATCAATAGAAATATATTAGAGCAACATTTTTATGGGTGAAAGAGAATTGGTAAGGTATAAGAAAAAAAGAACAACTACATGCCAATCAGGGATCCGAACTCGCAATCTCAAAATTCCTCATACGTATATTTGTTGCTGTGCATGTCATGTGAGCTGGCATGTGCATGGGCGCGGGCTGGCTCGAAAGTACGTGTCCGGCCCGGCCTGCAGGCTGGGCTCGGGCCGCTCGGAAGCCATTTGCCTCGGGCTCGGGCCAGGGTATATTTGTCTGCAGGTGCCGGGACGGACGCATCGATCCCGACTGCACGCACCTTTTGTGAAAGCGCGAATATATGGTGCGACAGGCGTCTTGAATGTACAGAATTAACTGTTTTCCTGCGGCCTTCCAACGTAAGAGCAGCCGAGATTTTTCCCGACGTCGACTGCCTGACCACTATGCGCCCTCATGCGTGGTACTATACAGTTGCTTCCGTTGTTCAGCCCCGACAATGCCGTTGCTGCACCTTGCCGGCACCGCGAAAGGCACACGGTGAGCGAGGAGAGCTCATCGAGTACATGGCCGTGGAATGCATAGTACATTCTGGCTCTTCCGTGTAACTTCGGCCGGCGACGGGTTGCAAAGTGAAAAGAGGTAATTCCGCCCTTGTTTTATTGCGAAAGCAATACTACTCCCATTCTTCGTCCTTCGCGTAGCCACGGTCGGTATCAGTTTGACCTTTAATGACCCAGGGCTGTGACATCATACCAACTGCGAGAGATGGGCTACCAAGTCGAGTCGTCGGATGGCGGCGGTCGGTAGGCACGGCGCGCCGCGGATGAGATGAAGACGTCACTGTGACGTCATAAAAGCTGCGAGAGATGGACTACCAAGCCGAGTCGTCAGGTGGCGGCGGTCGGTAGGCACGGCGCGCTGCAGCTGGAGCCGCACTGCTACCAAGTGGAGGCGCTGCTGTCACCTCTTTTCTCGCAGTTGAGAGGAGGAGGAGGAGGAAAACGATGCACTGTAAAAAATATTCGTCACTTTGACGGCCTCCCTCTATTCAGTTTTGATAGAGCGCTGGCGCCAACAGAATAAACTGCCGCCGAGGAGTCAAATAGCGGGAGAGAGTGAAGAGACCAGGAGTCCTAAAAAACAAACACAATGCGCGCAGATCGTTCGCCGCTGTTTGGGTTACGTCACACAACCCGTGATCCGCATTTGGCCTATCGTAATGTTTTGTTCGGCATCGGGCGAGACCCAGCCTGCCGCTGCGTTGACTGCGTGCGAGGTCGACGTCTCCTGCACCGTTTTCGTCAGATTCTCGTGTTCCTTCTTCCTTTGTGTGTGTTGCGCCATTTTGTATTGCACTTTGCAAAAGGACGGCGTGGTTCGGAGTCAGCCCAGCACACGAAGCTGCAGTCTCCGACCAAGTCCGCCTGATTACGGTAAGTGTACTGCGTGTTTTTTATTTACTTGAAGACTTTGTGGAGCTTGTGGTGTAGGATACAAGCGCGTGCGCCGAGCTTATGCGAAACATGCATCTGAAGGCATCCGGCGTGCGCTCGTATTGTGCTCCACATAACGACAGAAGGCTGTCCGCTAGCGTTCGTTAAGGGAAAGTTGTAGGCGCGATATATTTGTATAGAGAACGTGAATTTTTCACAGGTATTTGTGCAAAGTGTGTCCATGGTTTGGTTCGTGCGGCTTAACGTCACAAATTGAAAGGTTACGTATAAGAGGGTGATTAGGAAGGAGTTGCTGTGGAGATGGGGTTGCTGAATATATGTGATAATGGCGCGGCTCACGGCGCATTGTGCAAGTAATTTTTAAAGCACGCATGGGCCGCACGTTGGGCGTGATACAGGTGCATAAGTTTAATGGTACGTTGTTCTCGGTTATTGAAGAGCAGCAGTCAGAGAGGGCTCTCGCGTGTTCAAAAACACGAAACCCAGCAGCGGGTTGAAATATTGTGGTGTTGACTGGAGTGATGTCACGAGGCTCATATTTTCAACGTGTGCATTCGCCTATTAAGAGCACAGGACAACGCTGGCTGTTGTTTTTTTTATGTGCTGTTTTCTTTATATCAAAATGCACGGATCAATTTTGAGTGTTTTGCTACTTTTGGTGACTGCAGACATTGAAAGGATTAACATCCGATGCCTGGCGAGCTGCCGTCTGTTTGAAGATCGTTTTATCTCTCTTTGACGCCTAGCGGCCTAGCCGCCAGGGCAGGGTATGTGGCGTGCACGGAAAATTTGGAAGATGGCGTCTTGCTGGCGCTCATAGTCGATTTGCTCAAGCGGCGGGGCCTAGCTAGCGCCCGCCTGAACACCTGCGTCCTTCGGCGCTGCTCTTGGGAGCTATCATATAACTCGTCGCTGCGGGCCACAGTGCGGCCATGGTTCCCCAGCTTGTCTTTCGTCTACCGCGTGACCACCTGCAGTCCGCAGAGAAAGGTGTTTGATAACAATACCTTCTGTCTCTTTTTGCTTTTTGCTGGGACGATGTTCGCTGAAAGCCTCAGCCAGCTCTTCTCTGTACTTAAGTAGGCGAACGTACGCGCGGAAAAAACCGCGTGCCAAGCGTTACACGACTCCAGTCAACATCACAGTAGAGCAGCCCGCTGCTGCGTTTTGCCCAGAGAGCCGTCTGCGTGGCAGCCCCGCCACCATGGTCGCATGCGCAGAGAAAGGTGTTTGATAAAAAGATTTTGTCTTTCTTCGGCCGCAGGGGCATCTTCTCCTGAGCCAAAACAAAGTCAAATATAGTACGAGTTCGCAGTGCTATTACTTTTAAATAATTTTGTTTATAGAATTAGAAGATATTGTAAGCATCTTTTTATTTAGATGGGCAAAGTTGTAGCTGTAATCCTTATGGTCTGTCATTAGTCATTTTCCAATCGCGTCTATTTTGTGTACATATATTATTATATTTTCTTGTTAATAGATAGCCTCATTTTGTAGAAGCAGTGCTCTTGCTAGAACAACTTGTTCTAAATCAAGAAAGGCGGGTTGCACCATGCTGAGAGTTTTTGCTCATCTTACAACTGGACAGTTTATATTAATATAGAAACAATAGTCCTGCATGTTATTATTCTTGAGATTCATTTCATATTTGTCTGTGCACTTATGCAAAGTATGTTGCAAATCCTAATTGTTTTGTGTACCCATGATGAAGTTTTATGTGAAGTAATGTGGTTTTCACATGCAGGCTCAGACATGGGGGACATCCATCGAGTTGTGCTGGCAGTAGATGAAGAAGAGTGCTTTAGCATTGCAAGCATGGAGAAAGCAATTGCACTACTACTTGGAGCGTTCTTCATGTTCAATATCTCCTATCCACCTGGCGCCCTCTTACTATGGTGTTTTGGCTGAGGTAAATGAGTTTCAAATGATGGAAAAAATTTTTTTCATCTGTTGTTGTAATTTCTGTACTAGTTACATATTTAAGACGTAAGTGTTACTATAAGGATAAAGCCCTTTAGTTGCTAGGAAATAAATAGAATTTCATCTCTAGTTTTTGAGCAATTTAATCATTGCTGAGGCTTTGTATATATTGGGTTCCATAGAACAACTTGCACAATTGATATTTTTTATTTTGATGACTAGGAGAGGTGAATTAACACTCTACACTTGGATCAACCATGCCATCATGAAACTGTTTGATGGCAATTGCTGAAGGGAGTTGTAGAGCAACTGCTGGTTCATTCTTTGGTTGTGCCTGACTATCATGCGTAAAAAAATTACTTGGCAGGTATTTAGCATGGCAATATGGCAGTCATAAATAATTTACACTAGTAAATATCATGCATATTAGTAATGCATTTTACATCATGTGCTTAATACATTTCTGACTTGCATAAAAATTGCTGAAAATGTACTGTCGCACTTAATACGCACTACAACGCACAAGATGCAGTAGGAGCTATGTTCTTGGCACACACTGACTATAGCCTTGCTCACAATTTATTCATTCAGTTGAAGAAATGGATAGCAGAGTTCATTTATTATTTTTACAAGTTGCATGCTCTCCCTAAATGCTCACTAATTTATTGTTGCATGGATGCCAGAATTGATTCACTAGTGATGCGTTGCAACTCGTATTGAGCATGACAGTACATTCTATTTACTTTGTTGAATAGGAAGCAACCAATTTGTTATTGAGATCTAATAGCCTCCTTTACTGAACTCTAGGTGATGTCCATGTAACTACCTGAAGGTTTTGAGTTCGCGTCCTGTGTTTTGGGCTGATAATTAAGGCTTTCACGGTAATAATGTGAAAATGTTTCATTGCTGTCGCTCATCGTCATATGTAGAGGCTGCTTCGATTTATTTAGCTGCATCTCGAAGTAAGTTAAGTCTTTTGCCCTTCTCTTGAAGCATGTATAGTAGCAAATGATTCTGTATAGTTGAGCATATTAAGAGTGTGAACATGTCCGCCATCAGGACGTCCCAAACATGTTTCTCTTCACCACTTCAGCATACTCAGCCTCAAAGAAGATTATGCACTATAAACATTCAAGGCATTCTAGACAACTATATGCCAAAATATATGAGTCACATTATATATGACATAGAAATGAATTTTGAGTATATCAAGAATGATTTTCCTTGCCCCCTCCTTTCTAATTACTCTTGCTTTGTTAGTGTTGCAAAAATGAAATAATTGTTAAACCTAGCTTGCCATTATTTTGCAGGTATATCATGGGCACATCTTCCATATATTGTTATAAACTGAAGCAAATTCCCATAATTGTTTTCACCTTTCCCACGATTTTTTAGTAGCCTGTATCTATGCGTAATCAAACATTAAACGGTATACTGCTCAACAAAAAATATTGATTTATTTATACCACGCATTACTTTTGATTAGGAGAGCACATGTTACCTCAAATATCTCCATCACTGGCCTTGGTAGAACGAGGGAAAGAAGAGGGTTTAGACGGTATGATGGAGAACTGAACAAGGGTAAAGGGGGTACGCCTCAGTTCGCTGGTAGAGCCAGCGTTTCCACAAGTGGACTTGTCTTCATCTAAGAACAAGGGTAAAGAGGGCAGAACTTAGTTCGCAGGTAGAGCCAACGTTTCGAAAGTGGACTTGTCTTTGTCTAAGCCCAGACGAAGACAAGTCCACTTGTCGAAACGTTGGCTCTACCTGCGAACTGAGGTGTACCCCCTTTACCCTTGTTCAGTGCTCCATCATACCGTGTAAACCATCTTCTTCCTCTCGTTCTACCAAGGCCGGCGATGGAGATATTTGAGGTAGCGTGCTATCCTAATCAAAAGTAATGCGTGGTATAAATAAATCAACATTTTTGTTGAGGATTATAGTGTTTAATGTTCGATTACGCATAGATACAGGCTACAAAAAAGTCGTGGGAAAGGTGAAAAAAAATTATGGGAATTTGCCTCAGTTTATAAGAATATATGGAAGATGTGCCCATGATATAACTGCAAAATAATGTCAAGCTAGGTTTAACAATTATTTCATTTTTGCGACACTAACGAAGCAAAGTAATTAGAAAAGAGGAGGCAGGGAAAATTTTTATTGACATAACTCAAAATTCATTCCCATGTCATATTTTCATGTCATGCCAGACGAAGACAAGTCTACTTATCGAAACATTGGCTCGACTTGCGAACTGAGGCGTGCCCTCTTTATCCTCATTCAGTGCTACTTCATACCATCACTGGCCTTGCCATTTTTAGACAAATTATTGAGTATACGCTGGAACTACTCCATGCATATCTTTACTTTCTTGTTTCTCCCACCCCTCTGCTTTTTAGTGAACCATTGTTAGCAGCGTCGCTCACCAAATCAATTTAATTTATTTTACTATTCATATTTTACAGGTACTTTGGAAAAATAAACCTTTTCAAGGGCCGAGGAAAAGGGCCAGCCAGCGGTATTTCACCGACGTCGTTGAGCCTGCTACGGGTGTTTTTACAAATTGACCTTTGAATTGATCACTGTCACTGTTACGTGGCTTGTGCTACTGTGATAGCTTATAGCAGTGTCTAGAGTTAATGCACATCTACACAATGCATTAGGATTTCCTTCACTCCTCTTAGTTCAAGGAACCTCATTCCTACATGAAAGGCTTTTTAAAGAAAGTGTTGTTCAGTGTGACTTGATGCACCATTAGACATGAAAGGCTAAGTTGCAAATTGTGTAGTGCATTAAGATAGAATTCATTTGTATTATAAATTCGTCTCAGAATAAGACGAGGAAATATTCGGCGGCAGCTGGTAGTTGCTGTGGTAGTTAATCTAAATGGCAAAAAACCCTTTACTGTGATTATTTCTTGCAGCTCCGAAAATTTGAATATCTGTAGTTGCTGAGATTTGAAGCAGACAATGTGCAAAACGACCAACTATGTAGCAGTCAAAGACGAAATTTCTGACCTGTGAGTTTTCTGACTCTCGATTATTTCGACATTTTCATGGAACCACAGCAGTAGTCATAGAACCAATGTTCTAAGTTTTTCAAACCTTTTATATTCGCTGCAGTGCTGTTGCAAAGAGCCGAACCACTATATAATATGCAGAGTGGAAAGTCAATAATTCAGAATTCAAGGGGGCCGAAAATGTGATCAGACAGAAAATTTAATCCAGAAAGGAGCCTAATAATAGCAAGTCTATTATCATCAGTGGGTTCATTCAGTACATACGAATGGCTGCAAGCTCTTACTGTTCTGAGATATCGTCCACTGCCAAAGCTTGCACTGCTCAAAGTTCGCAGAGCTCACATGTGCTTGCTTTCTTCGCAAATACAACAATCTTGACTAATTCATCATTAAGAGATGAGGTAAATGCTTAGAATATTTGAATAACCCTATGAAACTGACAAGAACTGCAAAGAACATACAGCATCACAGTACTTTAGCCTAATGAACGCTCCGAATATTATTCAAAACCATGCGCCAAGGACCATTTTTTTCCATTTAATCTTGTGTTCTGCTTTTGCACACATTCTTGGAAATGTTCAAGAAATGATTCAGAATTGTGAGTGCCTTCGCACACATTTCTGCAGTGCAACGCAGTAGCAGTGGTGACTTTTCACAGCTATAACTGCATGTTTTGAAAGTGGTTAGCCACATGAACTACAAGACTATGCAGAGAAGTGTCCCACAAAATGTGGTCGTTCAGTGAGCTCAAAGAAAAAATATGTAGCGCAAAAAGACATGGACACAAGTAGGAGAGACATGCAGTGCAACAAATGTTTATTTTAGTAAAGAAATGTTTTTATACTTCATATAACTGTGGACCATCAGGCATGCACTAGCAGAGCGTATCTGACAGATACACAAGTTCCCTTGACAACAGTGCGACCGAAGGGTTGCTTGCATAATTTTCTTTCGAAAGAAAATTATCCACTGGGCTTCAATTATTTCTCGTACTAACCTGTTTTTATGCGCTTTTAAAATCACACGTTTTCTGAGATGGGGAATGCATTCACACACATGAAATTGGGTCGATAAACCTTTCCCGCACATGCTCTTAATGCCCAGCCCATGGTCCCAAAGCTTATCACTCAAGCATCTGCCCACTTGTGCTACATATTGTTTGCCACAGCCCATAGGAGAGATAAATTGGATAGACAACATTTTCAGTGCAATAAATGGATTTTTCTTCAAGCCTCATAGTGCAGCTAACTGCCTTATTGAGTTTTGAAAACGTTTTCGTGCACAGATGACTCAACCTATAAGGAGCCGAAAAATAGAACTCTGCCACTGTGTTGCTGGGCTCAAAGAAAGTAGCGCAGTGATCTAGCAGCAGAGCGGGTTTTTCGGCTCCTAACAAGTTGAGTCGTCTGTGCACAAAAGCTTTTTCAGAGCTCAATAAGCCGGTTGGCTGCTGCACAAAGAAGCTTGGGGAAAATTTTGTTTATTGCTCCGAGAATGTTCCCTACCAAATTCCTCTCCCATATGGCAAACAATATGTAGGAGAAATGGGCAGATGCCTGAATGATAATCATCGGGACCATGGGCTAGATGTAGAAGAGCATGTGCGGGAAAAGTTTGTCGACTCACTGCCATGTGTGTGAATTCATTTACCATCTCAGAAAGCCTGTGGTTTTAAAAGTGCATAAAAACAGGTTAACACGTAAATTAATTGAAGCCCAGTGATTGTCCCTTTTCAAAGAAAATTATGCAAGCAGCCCTTTGGTCGCACTTTGTCAAGGGAACTTTTGTATCTGTCAGAAATACTTTGCTAGTGCATGCCTGATGGCCCACTGTAATATGAAGGTATGAAAACCTTTCTTTACTAAAATAAACATTTGTTGGAAGTTCGCACTGTGTTTCTTGACCGTGTGTCCATGTCTTTTTCTGCTATGCTTCTTTCCTTTTATACCACGAACCAACAAGCCCAAGCATCTACCCTTGAGTGAACTCACAGTGGCAGGTTTATTTTGAGTCTAAACTTCGTCTAAGCCCATGTTTGCCCTAGGCTTGCAGAACCACTACAGCCATTGTCATCGATTACTGCTAGTCGTCTATGTAAACAATGTGCTGCGACAGTCAAGCATCAGAACGGAAACAAAATTGCGAATCTCTTGCTCCACCTTGTTGGCAATTGGAAGTTTATGTAAAGTCATGTTTTTGTACAGAATTTGATTTTTCTAACCTTCCTGCAGCCCTAGTGAATCTGAAAAGTTTGCTGTCGGTCTTGTGGTGGTTGCAAATGTGCCTTGCGGGAGGGACATTTTGTTTCTCGGAGCTGGCCAGTTGAGTGAGATGGTACTGATGCATTCAACTAAGACTGTGCCTAAATTGCAGCATATGAGGTGCCCCATAAGTGAAAGTTTGACCTTGAGGAATTTTAAGCGTTTGTGTTCTTTAACTGAAAGAATCAGGCAAAGGAAGAAAATTGACCAATATAGTTGCCTTCACATGGGAAACATAAAAGTAATTGCATGAATATAATCTCAATGGCTTAGAGATGAAATGGTAATGAAGTGAGAAAATGAAGCCATTCCTTCCGGCAGTGCAAAATGTTTACCTGAACTACGGTACTATAAAGAATTTGGCTGTCATCTCAACTTTTGTGGTTCATCTTTGTTCAAATTGTTTATTTTCTAAGGCTTTGGGAAATAACAGCTCGGATAAGTGGACTTGGAAACAGGAATGTCGGGCTAGCTTGACAAAATCACAATCTCTCGCAGAATCAGGGAAGAGGCCGGACAAAATGACTCAAAGTTCATAAATACGGATTGGACAGATTTCTGTTGTCTCAATTTATAGAAATTACTGGAATGCAATGATGGTAACAGAAGTTTCCCACGTGTTGAATGTTTGTGTTTTTTTATATCCGAAGTTAGTTTCAGCACATGTTGGATGCTTTTCTTATGAACCCATATTGTTTTATTTAAATACCCTTAATATGATCATGTATCTAATATGAGTATACGTCATATTCTGTTTTCTAGATACACCATGCATGATTTTGGGAAGAATCTGCGAGCATCAAGCTGCAAGTTCAAAGTGTATTTTTACATTACATTTTAGCGCATTTATAACAATAAAGGTTGTTTTGAAAGTGCTAATTTTTGTGTCTTCTTTAAAGATATTCTGCGAGTCAGTCTGCAGCTTGACAGCAGCAGCAGTGGAAGTCCTTGATTAAAATTAAAAAGGAACAGATCCAAATGACAAAGAGAAGCAGTTGAACTTTGCTCTTGAGACTCGATTTCAGAGCGGCACAAAATTTAACTTAAATTTTGCTCAGCTTCTTACAACCAAGGCTATAGGAAATTCTAAATAAGTGTGTTTTAGATTCAAATAGCTGAAATGATATTGATGGATTCTTATAGGTTTATATTGATGGCTTAAATATGCTTCATGTTGAACGATAAAAAATGTTGCACTGATGCTGTACTGTACAAAAAAGTGCTTAATGTCATTGGACCGTGAAGTGAAAACATGTCAAGTTGTCATATTGACGCTTTAAATGTATTTCAAACTGACACAGCAACCGTCAATATGACGGCACATTATACAATGGCACATTGATGACTCCGTTGTATTCCTGGTTCACAAACAGTACGTCAAAATGATTAAAAACACCATCATGTGGGATTGACAGCCAGCCATCATACTGACGGCATAAGTGTATTATACCAAATAATGAAATGAACCGTCATTTGAGAATGACGATCAACTGTCATATTTACAACTTAAGTACATTATATCGAAATGAAGAAATGCACAGTCATTTAGAAATGATGGTCAGTTGTAATATTGACGGTTTAAACGTATTCCAGTTTGACAAGTAAACATCACCATGACTAAAAGCACCATAAGTTGAAATGACGGATAATGCTTGGAAATAGAGCTGCCAAGGATTTTCCGTCATTTTGACCATTTTTTTTTTTTTTTACAGTGTGGGTATTAAATGCTCGCGCTTGCTCAGCTGAGGCACTCGCAACCTACCGGGCTTAATTAAAGCGAAGAGTCGCAATGTGGAAAGAGGGAATCCGGCCCCTGTCCTTCTCTAGGAGATGGAAGGGAAACACCGAAATGTTGCTGACACAATGATGAGGTACACTGAAGAGCCAGCTCCTGCCACCTGAAACTCTTCCTCCTAGGGGAAAAAAGGGAAGAGATGTCATTGTGGCAAGTGGCACAATCTTCCGTGTACCTATAGTACATTCTGGCTCTTCCGTGTAACAACTTCGACCGGCGAAGAGTCGCAATATGGAAAGAGGGAATCCGGCCCCTGTCCTTCTTTAGGAGATAGGAGGGACACCAGAATGTTGCTGACGCAATGATGAGCTCTGCTTAACTGGTACACAGAAGGGCCAGCTCCTGTCCCCTGACACTCTCCTCTTCTAGAAAAAAGGGATATATATATATATATATATATATATATATATATATATATATATATATATATATATATATATATATATATATATATATATATATATATATATATATATATATATATATATATATATATATTAATGGAAATGAGATGTCTGCCTGGTGGTGAGCACAGCATGCTACTCCTGATGGGGGTTGAGGGATGAGGGGGACAAAGTGTGGGAGGGGAAGGGGAAATGAATGAGACAAAAAAATCGGTGTCACGCACTTTCACACGCACATAATCACACACATACGAGTTTTTAAGGGTCTGGATAAACCCTGTGTCCTCGAGAACAGTTATTAAGGCCTTTGTAGCTCCCGCAGCCGACGATCCGTCGCACCAAGGGCCCAGGACATGTTCGAGGCGCAAGGTTGTGTCTTTAGCTAAGCTTACATTATTACGCAGTGTCCTGCCATGTGCAGTAAACCGTTGACAGGAGGTTACCAAATGTTCGAAATTTTCACAAACATCACATGTAGCCTGTACAGAGGGCTGCTCGCTATGCCTATTTTATATAAGAAGTAGTTTGTGTATGACATATTCAAGCGGATTCGGTGTAGACAGTTACAATGGAACCTGTTCAAATTGTGGGGAATTCGAAAGAAGCAATTGGGATCTATTCGGTGTAGAGGTCGGTATTGAAGGGAGAGAGATGCTATTGTAGCAAGTGGCACAACCTTTGGTGTACCTATGGTACATTCTGGCTCTTTTGTGTAACAACTTCGACCAGCGACGGGTCGCAAAGTGGAAAGCGGGAATCTCTCTGTGCTATTCTAGAGACGGGAGGGAAATGTCTGAACGTTGCTGACACAATAGCCCTGTTTGCATGGACCCGACAGCGGAGGGTTGAGTTGGGGAGTTGAGTTGATTGGACTCAATCCTACTGGGTTTACATGAACCCGACCAGCGCAGAACAGGCTCTGGACGAGCGGCGATTGGGGTGGCACCTCGCGTTGAGGCGAATAACTAGAAGACAGCACCCGATTCCGGTTTTTCCCCCGCGCAGCGTTGAGGCGAATAACTAGAAGACAGCACCCGATTCCGGTTTTTCCCCCGCGCATCTCTAGCGTTTTCCCAACTGTTCTCCTCTCCCACTGTGCCCCGACTCATCCCAACAGCTATTACGAGTCTAGTAAACCCATCCCCTGCGCGGGAGTTGGTTGAACTCAACCCGTCGTCTTCTCGATCCGATCCGACGGGGTTATACACGAACCCGGTAACTAGTTTTCGACCCGATAACTCAACTCAGCCCGCTCCTGTCGGGTCAATGTAAACGCCGCTAATGATGAACCTTGCTTAATTGGTACATGGAAGCGCCAGCTGCTGCCTTGCCACTCTCCCCTCCTAGGGAAAAAGGGAAAGAGATGTCATTGTGGCAGGTGTCACAATCTATCATCTACCTTAGTACATTCTGGTTTTTGCGTGTAACAACCTCGGACGGTGATGGGGGGCAAAGTGGAAGAAGAGAATCCCCTCTCCTTTTCTAGGAGAGAGGATGTTGTCACCGGAAGGTGGTTGCCATAATGATGAATCCTGCTTGGTACACCAATCAGCCAGCTGCGACCTGCAGCTGCAGCTCTTCCGTGGCAGTAGAGAGTACTGTAGGTGGCAGACTGGCAGCAAAGAGAAATTCCTTTTCAAGAGGAGAGCTGTAGTCGTGCATTGTGCGCGTAGTAATGCATTACATACGTTATAAATATATTGTATGCGTACCGAGTGGTCGTGTATGGCAGCATACAACAAGTTGCTTGTGTTATCACGTCCTCATAACTAATCATAATGAGTGTCCTTCAACTTTTGTTTGTTGCTGCGTTGCTACACTAGAGCAAAAAAGTAAAATTCTCCAGGAACTACGCTCTGCGAAAAACGGCACTTTTCAACCCTACCTTCTGGGCTAGTTGCACCGAGGTGACGCGACACCCAATAGCCTTGAGTTGAGGGCTAGAACATTGGTTTTTAAACCAGGTTGGTTACTTTCAGCGGGGACACCTGGTATATGCTGAGGTGGTATATAATGAAGCGTCTCTTTCCCTCTTATGGCGAACATTCTCTCCTCATCACGAGCTATAGCACTTCCACGTCCCCTCTAAAAGAATTCATGTGGGCAAGACAGAGTCAGGTGGGGTGTAGGAGGAAAAGGCGGAAAGAAGGGCGGAATGCAGGGATGTTAACCAGAAATAATTCCGGTTAACTACCCTGCTCTGGGGAAGGGGAATGGGGCATTAAAGGGGGAGAGTAGAAGAGGAGAGGAGGTGAGAAAGTCAGTCTGTCAATCAGGCTAGTCTCTTAAAAAGCGAAGGAGTGCCTTGTAGGTTGTGAGCGCAGATGACTTTTGTGGCCATGGTCCCAAGATCTTCCCTTCCGTTAAGGGGTGAGTGTCCAGATGATCCAATGCAGTACGCAGCGTGGGGTGTAGAATGCCCTTAATCATGCCAGCTTCCTTCACCACACCGTCACCACACTTTGCCTTCACCACACCACAATGACGTTATTACACCAACTAGAAAAGGCCCCATAAACGTGATCCCGAGTTTGGGACTTCTAGTGCGCCCATTGAGCAGCAGCTTCTTTTTGGAACAATGACGCGATGCGTAAAGAACAGAAATGAGCTCAGGCAAATGCTCCAGTGGAACCGCAGCGCGCGGCAAAGCGAAAGTAGGCCGTCCACCTTAACTATAACGCTGCCACGCTTCTTAACCATGAAGCTGAGAAGACATATATTGTGTCCGCGATGAATTTCACCGCATATAGCAAAGACAATAAAAATAAAACACGAAGTCGCCAATGACCGTGAGCGAGAAGATACTCCCGCGGGCTCAATCAGCCGTGCAGTCCAAAACAGTAATAACCTGCGAAAAACCAGCAGCTGAAGTTTCAAAGGAATGCTGAGGAACAAAGAGGGCAAGTTTGTGCGATATAACCTTCAACACCCCCCCCCCCCCCTCCCTTTCTCAGAAAAAGCGGCTAGTCATTAGTCACACCAACTGCCGCAAGAGGCGAAAGTTCGTCGACCGACACGCAATATACGCTCAGTATATGCGGCCAACAAGCTGTGCTAAACTATGGTCGCGTGCGAGCCATGCTGCAAAATAAGGCGTATAAGAAAACGATACGCCATAAAAGAGGTCCCCGCAGACACAGGAGACACTTTACACTCATGGTGCTCCTTCGGGTTCGAGTGACGCTAACCGGGATCCGTGGACTGAGAACCGCTGAGCGCTTGGTTGTGTTATGTTTTTCCATTCTTCGCTTTTAGTTCCCTTCATTTTCTTGCTATGGGTGTCCAGATCCAGGCCCTCACATGAAGCCTGGAGGTACAAGGGGCTCTCCTGTCTGCATCGCGAGTCGCAGCTCCCCAAGCAGCCCACACAGTCATCGGTTTGTAAAGAAAAGAAAAAGTAGCGTGTTGATTCCGCATCAACAGCTAGGCTGGGGTCCTTTGCGGCGGCGCCGCTAATTTCCTGGCCGGGACAATCAATCACGCCGGGTGTCCGAGAAAGAACAGCGTCCGCCGACCGGCATGGTCGCCATGGCGACAGACCGCGGGTCGTTGGGGCGTGTTCAAAGATGTCGCGGAGCAGATAGTTCCGACCGTATTATTCCGTTTTACTTTTTATTTAGCCTTTATATTTTTGTTTATTCTTAACGGATTCCCGCATTCATAAAGTTAATATATATTCGACTAGACAGAGGGACTATATATACACGATAGTCATCGCTTTGTCATTTTCGAATAACTCCTTTATCAAAGGCAACTAGGTACTTCATAAGCGCGACAGCGGTGCAATGAGACTTTATAATGGCGAACTTATTATTCAACTGCGCCACTCCAGAACATGCCAGGTTGGTACAGCGTCCAGACATTAATTCTGAAAAAAGTTGGCTTAGTGGGCTAGGATAATGAAACCATACTTTTACGCCTTTTTTTGAGCAGAACTTATTGCAGGGCTTGCAATCATGGCAGTGTAGCAAGAACAATGATTTTCGATATTCTCTTCGCTGAAAAATATATTATGCATAGGCCCCTGTTACACAGGCAAGGCTGCGAACAGCGCATATCACTGAGACCCTTCGATCTAGCTGTTTTGCTGCTGATGATGATCGCCGCCACCACAATCATCACCACCACCCACACTGTTAAGCGCGTTGAACGACAATAATTGCAATGGCATGTCTTCACTAGAGACAAGCGATACAATATGAACCGCGGTGTAAAAGAGATGTGCTTATAACACGTGTCATACTTCCGATGCGCGTAGCTTTTCCTAGCCGGAAGCGCTACTGCCACGTTCGGCTGGTACGCGCCATCATTGGGCGCACTATATGTACGTACTTCGGAAAAGTATTCTCTCGCACATGTAGCACATCATCTTTACAAATTCACGGTCGACTCAGGCGCTAAATCTACAGAAAAGTTGCCCCCGACAACAATAAAGGAGTGGAAATCGAATAAACACGAGCAAGTCCTTAGAAAATATAGACGGGAAAGGCTGTTGTGGGGGGTTCCGTTCACGATCAGTTCAAACGGAAGCAGATGCATTTGCGAGAGGCAGATGCGCAATGCCGCCTGGAGGGGAAGACGCAGGAAGAAGGGAGGCAATTACCGGATATATAGAATACGACCTCGGGATCCCAAAGCCGGCCAGCATATTCGTGAGCAAGCTCATCGTCTCTTCTGTTTGTTCCCATATAGAGGGGAGATTTTTATCGCGGCGCCTGGTGGTAATTCGCGCAAGGCGTGCGTGATGAAGTATGACGTAGCACATGCGTCTATATATAAGCCTTTTCCGCTCCGTTCTTTCTGGATTAATGAGTATGCTTTTATCTCTTATTGGTTATTGCAAGCTTGCACAGCCGAAGCGAGCGTGTTAATATAGGTAGAGAGGGGCCCGATGTTTTAGTTTGCACGGAGGGAGTTGTTTGAGGTGTGCAGGCCGCGCCAGTTGGTGTACAGAGTGAAGGGGGATCACGGCTATTTCCGGTGTGTCATACGAGCCGGAAGATGGTACAGGAGTGACGCAGTAAAGAAAAAAAAAATGAGGCAAGTTCAAGTAGGTGCACATAGGCAGTGGTGGCTGTATACGCACAGAATAAAGCATTCAGAGTATCGAACTTTCGTGCGTTTCAGGGGAACGTTGAGCAGGCGTTTTTGGATTCGGTCGCCGAACTGCAGGCCAACCTGAGCGAAGGTCCCGCAAAAGAATAGAAAGAAACTTGTAACGTCCATGCTGCAGCGAAATTGAAGCCTCACTGTTCTGAAGCCGGGAGAAACACCACCAGATATAACCTCAGCGATTCTGAGCTAACTGTATAGGACGGAAGTTAATCACTTGCTTTCGCAACCCAGCCCGATTAAACGCTCATCACACCTTGGCTTTGCATTGCTGCAATGGTTCGCTTTTTCCGACAGCACGTATACCGGACCATTAGTTATGTTGTGTTAAGATTAGGCTGAGCTAGCTATAGGTTGCATGTATGTTTAATGATAGTTTAGCTTAACTCTAAAGAGAGGCGCGTTAACAATTCGCGGAAAGATCACGGAGGTATAAGGAAAGTGCATGGTGTGACCGTGTGCACTTTAAGAGACTGGTCGGCTTCGATGTATTCAGCTTTCGTCCGGGGTCACAAAATAAATCGGTTTACTTTTGTCCGAGTCATTTCAATATAGAGGAGCTTTTACTTATTGCTCCTTATTGCTATATAAGTGGCAAAGATAAATATTCTGTTTCATGCCGGACTAAAATCATTTGAGGTTGGCTAATATCCGCTCTCGCTTGCAGAGGTCTGCTGGAATAAGGTGGTGTCAGCTGGCACAAGACCGGATTAAGTGGTGTTACGACCAAGCATCCGCATTTGCGCGCTCTATTGTTCGCCTGTGGGCATGGAAAAGTTTTGTGAATATGTGGTGATGGTCCATTGGCTCTAAGTGAGCCTGTTTCCAGGAATCCTGTTTTGTAAGCATGTTTTGCTTTGTGGACAACCTGCAAATGCCAAATTGGCCCTGTCAAGAGAACGTCTGGAAAAACACAAAGAAACGTCCCCCTGCGGGAAATAGCAGGAAGTGCTTTCTTTTGTTCACCCTTCCAGTCGAGAAGTGCTATCCTCCAGTGATGAATGCCTCCTATCCAAAGGAGACGACAGAGTGACATGTCCGCTGACGTGCAGGACAAGAGAAGAGCATGACTCATACGGCCATTAAGTGATTTCCCGGGAATGCAGGAAAGATTTGCAATTGTCGAAAAGGGACCATGTTGGGAGCCCTATGCGGCGCCACGTGCACTCGGGTTTCTGAGAAGTAAAACCCCCAGAACCAGCCTGTGGTTTCTTTGCTGAAGAATAGAAATGTACCTCCTCTCCTCGCCGTTCCCAAGCTTTTCCCGCCAACAAGTGATCACGCCCAACGAATGAATGCCGGACCAGTCAGTGCTTCAGACCATCAGTGCAGTGATGTGTTCGATTGGATGCCGATACCTGAGGGGCGTGCCCTGGATTTGGTTGGTCAGCATCTTCAGAGAGGGGCTGGACATAGGGGGTTTTTAAGGACGCTGCAGAGCACGAAATGTCGCTCTGGGCCCTGGGTAAACGGCTCATCCAGTCGCTTCTCGCTATGAACTCTTAACGCTTGTCATTTTGCTGATGTACCCTTCTTCTTCATGTAAATATTCTTGTAAATACGTTTTCTCAAAGTGCCAGTAAACCTGCTTGTACATATTTTACCAACTTCGAAGATTCAGTCCTTCTTCAACCCGGAGTCTCTGCACGCTACC
The DNA here is from genome assembly GCF_055883805.1 of Amblyomma maculatum. Taxonomy (NCBI): domain Eukaryota; kingdom Metazoa; phylum Arthropoda; class Arachnida; order Ixodida; family Ixodidae; genus Amblyomma; species Amblyomma maculatum. The sequence goes on from NC_139344.1 coordinate 329,147,435, forward strand.
AAGTGAAGGCCGGGTCGCCATAGCCCCAGCGTCACGACAACTGGTGACCAGCGGTGGGATCTGAATCTACAAGCCACAACATCTGGTGATTGGAGGTGGATCTGAAGCTACAAGCCACAACACCTTGTGATCGGAGGTGGCATCTCAAGCAACAAGCAGGAACAACAATCGGCCAACAAGAGGGCAGCTCGGAACATCGATCGCATGTGTGGGTGAGTGCTTGGCTTTTCTTCTGATGTGGACCAGGTTCTAGAACAGGGTTAGATTTTAGAACTGGTAAAGAGAGTGTGGAAACGCCTTTAGGTTTGGTAGTTTGCACTGTTGTTTTGGAAGTAGCCGACACTCGGAGCGATCATGGACCTACAAAAGCTGCAGAAACCGGAACTGTTGCAATTGTGTGAGGAATTGGGAATTGATACAAGTGGTTTGGCACGAAAACCTTTGATTATAAAGGCAATCACAGATTTGGGAGCCGATGATGAGGAGCTCAGTGAAGCATGGAACCTCATCGGTCAAAAAAAGGAACAGCTCAGACAGCAGAAGGAGCGGGAAAAAGAGCAGAAAGAGCGGGAAAAAGAGGAAAAGAGGCGTGAGCGTGAACTTGAGAGGGAAAAAGAGGAAAGGGAGCGCGAACGTGAGTGGGAAAAAGAGGAAAAGAAGCGTGAAAGAGAAGCAAAAAAGCTGGACCAAGAAATTGAGCTCCGGAAATTAGAACTAGAGTTGAGCAAGAGGTCGGGCAATTGTCCCCAGCTAGCGGTACCTCTTCTCAACAAGGAGGCAGATTTCAAGATGTCAAAGTACATGCAGCCATATGTGATATCAGGGGATATCGGTCTGTATCTGGCTAACTTTGAGCGAACCTGCGAAAAACTGTCCTTCCAGCGAGACACTTGGTCTCAGAGATTATTGACGGTTCTGCCCTGCGAGGCAGCGGAGGTTGTCGCGCGGCTAAGCAAGGAGGACGCGGACAACTACGAGAAGGTCAAAGCTTGCCTTCTGAGAAAGTATAGGCTTAGCGCCGAGGCGTTCAGACAACGTTTTCGGAAAGCTACTAAGTCCAGGGACGAGAGTTACCCTGAATTCCTGTACAATTTAAGAGTTAATTTGGGCGAGTGGCTAAAGAGCACAGATTCCTACAGTGATAGGGACGCTGTAGTCGAGCAAATTCTTTTGGAGCAGTTTTATAACTGCCTCCCAGAAAAAGAAAGAAATTGGTTACAGGACCGAGGCGAAATTAAGTCGGCAACTGAAGCTGCCGAACTTATTGAGGAGTATGCTTCGCGCCGACAATTCAGCAACCCAGCAGTGGATAGGCCCCGCAATCCCAAGTTCAGTATGAAAAACCGTCAGGAAAGGCACTTTGCTAGAGTTGGAAACGAAGAAATGAAGGTTTCTTCAGGCAAATTCCCTAGAAAGGACGGCAGTGAGAAAAGTGGGGAAGTGACCAACGTGCAGAACACAAAGAATAAGCTTGAGGCTAGGAAGCCGCTCACATGCTTTAGGTGTAATGAGCAGGGTCACATTGCCGTCAACTGCCGGAAAGAAAAGATTGCTTTCTCGTATGTCAGGGACTGCGATGAAAATATGCAGCTTTTAGAACCCTACCTGCATGACCTAGTAGTCAACGGGAAGCCTTGCAAGGTACTGCGCGATTCGGCCGCAACGATGGATGTTGTCCATCCGGCGTATGTATCGCCTTCCGACTATACAGGACAGTGTGCATGGATCCGACAGGTAGTTGAGGAACAGAGTGTGTGCTTGCCGATCGCGAACGTGGTCATCGAGGGCCCTTTCGGCGAATTAACAACCGAGGCTGCCGTTTCAGGAAAGCTTCCTAAGTGCTATCCGTATTTGTTCTCCAACAAATCGGACATGCTGCTGCGAAAGAGGGGCATCCTTTTCGGAGACAGAGTTGTGCAAGCCTTAACACGTTCAAAGGCGCGAGAACTAGCTACACTGCTCATTCCAGAAAAATCCACAGCGGAGGAAACGGCAGTTAAAACAATGGTAAATGCGGAAGATAGCAGGTCAGAAAACTTTGAGAGCGAGGCATCTCAGATAAGTCAACTTGAAAGTGAGCTTGATGAGACGCGGAATGAGGACGTTCTTGAGAGTAACCTCTTGCCGCCAGTGTCTAGTAATCTCACGAGACTTTTAAGTGGAACCCGAGAGGACTTAGCTATAGAGCAAGCCAATGATCCCAATATACAGGAGATAAGGGAGCGCCACCGCGCCACTAAGACAGCAAACAATATTTCTTTCGAGATGAGAAAGGGAGTGCTGTATCGCTTATTCAAGGATAAGCGCGGAGTAGAGCGGGACCAATTAGTCGTTCCCCAAAGGTACCGCGGAGACTTACTGCGACTTTCCCATGGCAGCTCGTGGTCATGTCACCTTGGAATAAAGAAAACAAAGCAGAGGCTGTTGCAAGAATACTATTGGCCTGGATGTTTTAAGGACACGGAAAATTTTGTACGGTCATGCGACACGTGCCAGCGGGTTGGAAAGGCGCAAGATAAGTGGAAAGCTCCGATGGTGTTAGTACCAATCATTACCGAGCCGTTTCACCGGTTAGTAATAGATATAGTTGGGCCACTTCCTGTGACCGAGTCAGGGTACCGTTATATCCTCACTATGTTATGCCCAGCCACAAAGTTTCCAGAGGCTGTTCCGCTGCGCGAGGTGACGTCCGAGAGTGTAGTGGATTCGCTGCTGTCAGTGTTTGCACGAGTTGGATTCCCTTCCGAGGTACAAAGTGATCAGGGTAGCGTTTTCACGAGTGTCCTCACCACCTCATTTCTCGAGCGATGCGGCATTAAGGTAGTGCATAGCTCGATCCATCATCCGCAGAGCAACAGCGTAGAAAGATGGCACTCTGTTCTCAAACGAGTCCTGAGGGGACTGTGCTATGAAAACAAGCGCGAATGGGATACCTGCCTGCCTGCAGCGCTTTTCGCTTTGCGGTCAGTGCCGCACGAATCCACTGGATTTAGCCCAGCCGAGTTGGTGTACGGAAGGTCACTGCGCTCACCTTTGCGAATGGTGCGCGAAGCCTGGGAGGGGCGCGGAGAAGACCCAACAGTAGTAGAATTCATTCTGAACCTCTTGAATCGCTTACATAACACTAAGGAACTCGTTGAGGCCAGCATGAAGTCAGCCCAGGCTCGTTCCAAGGTGTACTATGATAAGTCAGCCCGTCAAAGGACGTTTTGTATCGGGGACCAGGTGATGTTGCTGAGAAGTTCAAGGCAGAATAAGCTCGAAGTACAGTGGGAAGGACCGGCTGAAGTCGTTGCAAAGCTTTCTAACACTAACTACGCAGTGAAAATTCCCGGTAGGCGTAAAGAAGTGCGCATTTATCATTGCAATCTTATGAAGCCTTATGTGCAGAGGGAAGCCGTGGTAAATCTAACGTTAAACCTTCCCGAGGAGATGGGGGACAACTTGATTTGCCTCAGCGGAAAAGGAAGCAACGCTCAGGAGCTTCTCAAAAAGACGGAGCAGAGAGGAGAACTAAAGAAATCCCAGCTGTCCGATCTGGGCGAGATAATAACAGAGTTTGAGGCCTGCTTCGTGGACAGGCCAGGCAGAACTGATTTGACTGAGCACGATATTGAGCTGACTTCAGACGTGCCAGTGCGATCAAGGTGCTACCGATTTTCTCCAAGGCAAAGAGAAATTCTGGATAGGGAAGTAACTCGCATGCTGGAATTGGGAGTAATAAAACCCTCGGAAAGCGATTATGCTTCGCCTATGATCTTAGTAGAAGCTCCAGGTAAAGACCCTAGGCCTGTGGTAGACTACCGAAAGCTAAATTCTCTCACCAGGGATCAAGTGTATCCTATTCCGAATATTGAGGAGAGAGTAGAACAGGTCAGTAGAGCGGCATATGTGACTACGCTGGACCTTACTCGAGGATACTGGCAAGTACCGCTCACTGAACGCGCCAGCAGATACGCGGCTTTCGTCACTCCGACGGGCAGCTACCAGCCAACAATGATGAGTTTCGGGCTCAAAAATGCTCCATTTTGTTTTTCCCGACTCATGGATAGGGTTTTAAAGGGGTGTGAAACATTCGCGGTGCCTTATTTAGACGACATTGCGGTTTTTTTCCGACTCATGGGCGGACCATATGGTACATCTAAGAGCTGTACTGAGCCTTTTGCGTCAAGCTGGACTAACCGTAAAGGCCGAGAAATGTTGCCTGGCAAGGGCGACCGTGGACTACTTGGGTCACAATGTAGGTCAAGGTTTCAGGAAACCCAGCGAGATTAAGATTTCTGCGGTAGCAGACTACCCGCGGCCGAGCACGAAGACGGAAATTCGAGCATTCCTGGGTCTGACTGGGTACTACAATCACTACATCCCTAACTATTCAGCTTTGGCTAGCCCTCTGACCGACGCTCTCCGCAAGACAGAACCGACAAATGTAGTCTGGGACGAACAAAAGGAAGCCTCCTTCGTAAACCTGAAGGCTGTGCTGATTAGCCGTCCGGTATTGCGAGCTCCAGACTATGGCCGAGAATTCACGGTCCAGTGTGATGCCAGTGATCGAGGGTTAGGTGCTGTTCTCTGCCAGAGAGATGACGACGGTAATGAGCACCCCGTGCTCTACTTGAGCAGAAAACTGAGTTCTAGAGAGAGGGCTTATTGCGCGTCAGAGAAGGAATGCGCTTGCATTGTATGGGCCATTCAAAAATTGCAGTGCTATCTTGGAGGGGCCAAATTCACCGTAGAGACGGACCATTGTCCCCTGGCTTGGCTGCAAACTGCGACATCGAAGAACAGTCGCCTTCTTAGGTGGAGCTTGATTTTACAGCAGTACAATTTTGAAATAAGATACAAAAAGGGGAAGTTAAATGGGAATGCGGACGCGCTTAGCCGCTCTTTCTAAGCGGTCCGAGATGTTCCTCACCATGTATCCAAATTGATAATCAGGTTTTTTTTTTTTTTTTTTTTCGTGCGCTTGAATATAGATGACTATGTAAAGCAGCACGTTTGGTTTTCGAGGCATACGTGGGTCCTGAACGTCTTGAGAGTGGGCTTTTCTCGAACAACAATGGCAGTTTTCTTTTGACCTGGTCTCTTCAGACGGGAGCCGAGTGCTTGCTTCGACAGGTGGTTGAGTTTCAGATAGCTCAATCAATTTGGCCTACAACAATCAAGACAACGCGACATGCAACAGCGAGCTTCAAGCGTTCACGTGCAGGCCATTAAGTCGTCTCTTCATGCAGCAGCTGCGGCTGCTGCCCTCCGAGTCTCTTCTGGCGGGGGAGGAGGCTGTTACGACCAAGCATCCGCATTTGCGCGCTCTATTGTTCGCCTGTGGGCATGGAAAAGTTTTGTGAATATGTGGTGATGGTCCATTGGCTCTAAGTGAGCCTGTTTCCAGGAATCCTGTTTTGTAAGCATGTTTTGCTTTGTGGACAACCTGCAAATGCCAAATTGGCCCTGTCAAGAGAACGTCTGGAAAAACACAAAGAAACGTCCCCCTGCGGGAAATAGCAGGAAGTGCTTTCTTTTGTTCACCCTTCCAGTCGAGAAGTGCTATCCTCCAGTGATGAATGCCTCCTATCCAAAGGAGACGACAGAGTGACATGTCCGCTGACGTGCAGGACAAGAGAAGAGCATGACTCATACGGCCATTAAGTGATTTCCCGGGAATGCAGGAAAGATTTGCAATTGTCGAAAAGGGACCATGTTGGGAGCCCTATGCGGCGCCACGTGCACTCGGGTTTCTGAGAAGTAAAACCCCCAGAACCAGCCTGTGGTTTCTTTGCTGAAGAATAGAAATGTACCTCCTCTCCTCGCCGTTCCCAAGCTTTTCCCGCCAACAAGTGATCACGCCCAACGAATGAATGCCGGACCAGTCAGTGCTTCAGACCATCAGTGCAGTGATGTGTTCGATTGGATGCCGATACCTGAGGGGCGTGCCCTGGATTTGGTTGGTCAGCATCTTCAGAGAGGGGCTGGACATAGGGGGTTTTTAAGGACGCTGCAGAGCACGAAATGTCGCTCTGGGCCCTGGGTAAACGGCTCATCCAGTCGCTTCTCGCTATGAACTCTTAACGCTTGTCATTTTGCTGATGTACCCTTCTTCTTCATGTAAATATTCTTGTAAATACGTTTTCTCAAAGTGCCAGTAAACCTGCTTGTACATATTTTACCAACTTCGAAGATTCAGTCCTTCTTCAACCCGGAGTCTCTGCACGCTACCAAGTGAAGGCCGGGTCGCCATAGCCCCAGCGTCACGACAGTGGAGAGATATATGACTGGCGTTCGCGATCCATGGGTAGTCAGGATTTCGACGATTATAAATGCGCTCTAAAAGAAAGCGCTGAAGGTATATGCGAGAATGCAATATAAGAAATGAAAAAGCAAAACAACCGAATGGTCGTTAAGGATAACAGACTGGGTTCCAGGAGAGGAGAGCGTTGCAGGGGGCGCTTTGGAGGGCGGATGAGATCAGGAAGTTTAGGAGATATATGTAAGCCACAGCCGGTACAAGACCGAGTTAATCGGAGATATATGCGGGAGGCTTTTTCCCAGCTCTAGCCACAGACAAGCTAATGACGATGAATTCGCTCTCAAACCACTGAATGTAAGCGAGTAAAGTAGCACAAACAGTGGACGTCGAAAGAAACGACAAGCAGGCACGATTTTTCGAGACAGACTCTTTGTTGACATTTTCCGTGCGCTTGCTCTCATCGCTTCTTTACATACTTCTGAGCGCTTGCTCCATTTCTGAGAGCTTCCTTGAGAGCGCGGGATTCTATATTCATTCACTGTAACTGCCCTCACTTCTGCTTCTTTTTTAGTTGAAACTGTTGGCATATGGACAACTAATGCCTCGGGCTGCATCATAGCATGGCCGCCATGCTCACCGAGCAGGACAACGATGAATGACTGCACATACACAACTCATTTTTAACCCTATAATCACGACACCAGCAACTCACGCGCAATCCGGCCATTCATTTATGGTCAAATACTAAATCGATTCAGCTGCTCGTTGACAGGTGTTCCCTATTACAGAGAGCAGTGCTGTGGTATACACGTGAAGTGGCTGCCGCAGTCGCGAGCGCTGACTGCGACGTCAGCAGCCGGCAGTGCACTTTCGCTCGGCTTGCAAGCATGATACCAGGGGGACACCGCTACAAGGAAGCCGCAGCAGCAGCAGCATCAGTGTCGGCCAGCGTTAAGCGCGGAAGAAGCAAGGGGCAGAAAAAAGCACCGCTGTCTGCCCTCTCGTCGTCGCTCCACCCATGCGCGCTTTGTGGCCGCCCGAGCGAAGCGCTGTGCGGCCAGTGCGTCACGTTCCAATCAAAAATTCATGACGGCAGAGGCGGTGGGGAACGGACAACGAGGGCCCCATTGTGACGGGTCCGAGGTGTGGCGCGCGCCGCCCGGTCGCACGCACACGCGCGGTGCGTGCGTGTGTCTGATCTCGTGGCTCGGTTCGTGTGCGCAGACTCGCGACGGGAGGGTATCGCGAGCCGCCGCCGGCGTTGTGCGGCGTGGAGTTATATAAGCCCGTACATCACAGGGCCGGCTGTGCTCGCATGAGTTTTGTGAACGTACCAGCGAGACCTTGGGAAACTAGAAAGTGTACTTGAAGGCCTAATATAAGAATTAATTAATCTTGAAGAATTACAGGTGATTACTTGAACGCTCGCACGAATTACACGGCATTCGGTGTGTCGTGTCTGTCTTCCGGCAGGGATCCTGTCGTCTGCGCCATGTCGGTAAGATATAGCATAGTCGATAGGAGCACCAGTTTCTTCATCGACAAGATATGCGAGTACTGCGGTCAGCGACGCTATGTTTACAGGATAACGACATGGCAGTCAATCATCGATTTTTGCAGCCTGGGCTAATGAAAGAAGTGCAGCTCTTTGAGAAGAAGATCCGTGAAGAGATATCTACTGTTAATCCTGCATGGACAAAATATCCACTTCGAAAAATACGCGAACTGCGATGTAGGTATACTTCTTATGACAGCAAATACTTTGTAACGCATTTCGGCAGTCCATACTCTTATGTGCGGACCCGATAAGTCAGCATGTGGCTCAGTCTGTAGCAGCCTCACGATGACGAATCGCACTGAAATAAACTCGAAAAGAAACCATACACAGAAGTAAATTATGCGCAGCGAACACCAACAAAATACACAAAATTGGACGCAACACCTATTGGAAACAATCACTCAGCTGTTACAAGCGATTTTATAAAATGAAAACATAGTTCCAGGCAAGACGGAAACATGCAACAGGTTACTTTGGGTGTAATTTCCCGCAGAAGGAATGAGTGAAAGTGATGAGTTAGTCTAATTAATGAACGCATGACATATAAGAGTCGAAGCAAATCTTCGATGCATTAACGAACTTAAAACAAAACAAACGACAAAGCATTGGTGCTCAACTGGTCTCTGCCGCGCCGTTTAGGCTCGAGGGTTGCATACAGACAGACCACCGCAAGAAGAAATCGGGCCTTGGGCGCGGTCCCTCGGCTTCAGCGCACGCGGTGCACGACGGCAACGACTTCCGAAGAAGCCTCCTCGGAGCGACCACCGCCCATGGCTCCTGTCGCTCCTGCTTGTGACGCCGCAGGGTAGACGCGGGGGTCCGGCTTCTGATTCTCCTGCGCGCACAAAGTGGACGCCCCGAAAAACAGGCTTGAGGCGGGCGGGAATGTGACCACTGTCTCCAGGTGTGCCACTCGAGATAGAAAGAAAGAGGGAGATATGAAATGCGTTTCGTTTCTGCACTGTCGCTTTTAGAGCATTTAAAGTGCACACTGTTTTGACCTCACCTTTTGTGCGGGAAGGCAGCCTCCGGAGGGCATGTAATCTGTTGCTGTGACCCATTTTCGATTCGGTGTGAACTTGCATACTTATACTTGATACTTATACTAATCAAATACGTGTTTATGGTTCAGACTGAATTCGTACACGCATGCAGTGAGCTGACGATTCAACTATCAACTTTCTTGTATGGAAGCCTCTGGCATTAAGCTACACTGTGGTTTGTCACGCGTTTTCAGTTCGCGCTTTACGCTGAACAACAGGCGACCGGGGGAGCTATATATGACCTGTTGGTGGGATGAAGAGTATAAACTAAAAACGTACCTACGCCTCACATATCCTTCACATGCTGGAGGTACACGTTCTGTGTGTATATAATGATAATTTTATCCACCCAGTATGGACGCTTCCTATGTATAGATGCTTATACACAATGGGCTGGTGCCCAAGCACGTCGCATCAGAAATTGTTACAACCTTGCAGATAAATTGGGAAATCTGACTTTTTCTCACACGTAAGACATGCAAATGCTGTAAAAATTAAATTATTTGTGTCGCGAAGCAGAAATGAGGAGGAGGCAGAGGTTGCTGCAAAATTATCAAATGCGCATGGATGTCATGAAGTATGAAGTTTCCCTACAATCATGGTTTCTTAGCTCTCTTCGTCTTACTTAGCTTGAGCCAACAATCACTAAAAGCTCTGGGTTGAAGCGAACAGCATGCCTACTGCCCCGTTTACAAAATCGTTCAAGGCGATGCGCGTTATCTTCCGCCAGGACACATCGGGCGCTTCTATAGTTCTCACTTTTTCAAAGCTCCGCATTAACTTGCGCATCCCGTCACATCAGAAGCACGCCGCGGCCTCATTTTAAAGTGGGCTTTGTATATCTGCGCCTCATCTCAGGTGATGCCTAATCCACGTGACACAGTATTGCCGCCTTCGAAGTGATGGCTGTCAAGCGGCATACCGGACAGGAAGGCGGCAGAAAAGGGGGTGGCCAAATGCAGAAGAGGGAAGAGGATAGCGAGAGGGAAATGGGGGGAGGGGGGGGGGGGGGGGGGCATGCCTACGTAGCACACACCGTGCGCCGTCCCTAGTGGCCGTCCCATTGATCGGGTCTGCGTGACTGCACTGGCGAACATTCAGGAGGACCGTGATGGGGGCACAGGGGAGAGAGCGAAAGAGAGGATAAACAAGACAGGACGCAAGCGGAGAAGAGAAAGAGGAAGGGAGGAGGAAAGAAGCCCGGCGGCGACCCTAATGAATTCCTGGGGCGAGCTACGCCCAGCGCTCCAAGCGGTCGTCCGTTTACGTGAATGAAGGCGTCCAGAGAGTATACGTCGCAAGGGGACCACTCCTTTTTTACGGACCTCAGCAGATGCCAACGCCATGCTGCGATGATCAGGTGCATCTACGTACGCTCGCGTTTTCTTACTGAGCACGATGTCACGCATTCGCAAACCTGCCGTTGCAACAAAGTGTTCCTGCGCGATTTTCAAGCTATAGTGAATGGGCCGAAGAACAAATCCGCGTAGGAAGGACATCTTAGTTCGTATAAAAATTAAAAATGTTTTGACAGAAATGAGCCTACGTACCCGGGAAGGATCAGGGAGTAATGTTCCAACGGAGTGAGCATACAGACAGGTGGGAGGTCAGCCAAGCCACGTCAGTCATGTAGAGATGCATGAGGCTGATGTGAGATCTGATGGCGTAAAAATAACCGGTATATGCCAGTGAGTTTGGGACGTCCAGTGACTGCATTTAGTGGCTGTTGACGGAGATTGTCACAGTGAGAGGTGATAACCATCGATGTCACATGCGCATGTGCCGTACGAAACGGCAGAACATGCAGAAACCATCAAACATGTTTTTCGGTGTTATGTGAACACGATAAAGAATGAAAACATGCAACACAGCCTGATATTGGAGTGCTCAACAAGAAATGCACTTTGAATTCAAAGGTTCTACAGAATTCACAGCATCAAGCGTGGGGTCCCCTCGATAAAGCTGCAGGATAAGGTACAGACCACGATTTCTGGTCGGAAACCCAGTATCGACCAAAATGATGAAGCAAAACGAAGTGGCCCACGAAAGGGAGTCCGATCGCAGTTGCAGTGCCCTCAGAAATTTATATGTCCCCCACCGTCCTGCAATATATTCTCCATACACGCCAGATACTTGAAACTTGTGGGATTCGGGCTTTCCGCGGCTGCTCTTTGCGCGGCCTCCGCCCGTTTCCCTGTTTTCCTTTTTCCCTTTCTCCCATCTCAAGCGGTGGAGGGGTGGCCGGACGACTTGTCACTGTCGCTCGATCACAGCTCCGCCCCGCGGTGTCCCAATAGCTTTTCTCATCGGCGCCTTTTTGGCAGGAACACGGCATCGCTTCGACGGCCGCGCATATATGCGCGACCGTTCGAGCAGGGCCGAGAGAGAGTCCCTTTCGAGACATCGCAAGGTGCGTACGCTACTGTTCTTGTCCGCCGGACTCGAGCTCGCTCGCTCTGGGTCGTACCTGAGAGCGCAGCTCGAGCCTGTCGATCGAGATCAAACGATCCGCGACAAGCGTACCTTGCGTTGGTCGCCCACTCCCTCAAGGAAGCCCTTTGGTCACCGCGAGAGAGATCACTTGCCCTTGCATGCTTGAGGCGTGCATTCCTTGCCACCTCGTGCGCGTAGGGGGAGTCCTTGCACGCTCCCGGGACACGGTGACTGAATGTTTGTGTGTATCGCTGGAGAGGGGCGTTTCAATAAACGTCTCATTTGTGAACTTGGAGGCTTTTGTCTTTGCAACGAAGTGCTCTCCTCTCTTAGGAGTTGATTGCGCACTGCGGTGTTTCAGTGTATACGCGTTGTGAAAGCTTATCGGTGCCTCGGCTCGCGCGACGCTCGAACCCGCGGTGGTTGGTGGCCTATGTCCACGTAAAAACCACAAACTGCAACGGCGCCGACAAACGCAGCCTTTTGCACCGCAAAAGAAAAACTTCACGTTGGTAGCGACCCCACAGTAATATGTATTTCACTCCAAATGTGTATAGCCCATGCAGGTGGCTGGACACAGGTCTATGGCGCTCTGCTATTGAGCTATAGATACCTGTGGCTGAGGTTTGAATGGAGGCGAAATATGGAGATGCTCGTGTACAGAGATTATGGTGCATGTTGAAATTCACTGAGTTGTTGGAAGCGGGAAAAGACGGAGGTAGAAGGCTTTCTCACTGTGCAATTGAACTCGGTTCCACCGTTGCGCTAACGACAAGGGCCGTTATACTAACCACACCTATGGGCCGTCGCGAGATCGAAGCCCACAAAATTTGGAAAGTGCCCGTGCACTCTTTGGAGTTTACTGCGGCGGAGGCACCTACCGCACCTGGAGGGCGTCAAAAAATTCCTTATGCTACAATTCGCCAAGGGCGTTGCAAATGGAGGCCCCAGAGTTGGAGGACATGGAGGCCCCAGAGTGGTTCCCGGAAGGGCACCACTCAGAATTAACTTCGGAAACACCTTCTAGGCCTGGAGGGCTCCAGAAAGCTCCTCATTCCGCCCAAATCTGCCAGAGGCACTCGGGATTGGGGCTTTTAAATTTGGCAGGTGCCCGAGGTGCAAGCTTCAGAGTTTACACCGGTGGAAGCACCTCCCTTACCTGGAGGGCACCAAAAAAGTTCTCTAATCCTCTAAAATTCGCCATAGGTACTGCAGGTGGAGGCTGCTGAATTTTGCAGGTGCCCGGATATGTACCTATGAGAGTGTAGTCTGATGGAAGCATCTTTAAGGCCTGGAGGGCTCCAGGAAGTTAAGTTCCCCATACCTCTACAATCCACCAGGGGCGCTGGAGATTGAGGCTTTTGAATTTGGCAGCTTCGGAGTTTACTCCGCGGCGGAAGCATCTCACGCTCCTGGAGGGCGGCAAAAAGTTCCCCATTCCGCTATCTGTCAAAGGTGCAGCAGAATTGGGCAGGTGCCCGGAAGTACACCCATCAGAGGGTATCTTGTGGAAGCATCTTTTGGATCTGGAGGGTTACAATCCGCTAGAGGTGCTGAAGACGTAGGTTCCAGATTTTTACACGTGCCCAGAGGTGTACCGATTTGAGGAAACTCCAGCGTATAGGCACTTTCCGGGTCTGGAGGGTGCTAGTTTTCTATTCCACTGCAACTTCTCCCGGAGGCACTGGAGATAGAGGCTTCAGAATTTGGCAGGTGCCCGGAGGTGTATCCATAAGAGTTAACTCCAGTTGAGGCACCTTCCGGGCCTGAAGACGCTATAAAGTTTCCTATTCCGCTACAATTGGTCAGGGATGCCAGAGATGAAGGCTTTAGAATTTGGGAGATGCCCGGAGGTGACCCATCAGACTATAGTCTGGCGGAGGCACCTTCCGGGCCCGAAAGGTGTCGGGAATTCCTCTATTCCACTGCAATCCGAGAGGCACAGGACGTTGAGGATTTAAAATTTGGTAGGTGCCCTGAATTGCGCCTTTGTGGGTGCGACCGTATTCTGGTGGAGATACCATCCAAGCTCGGGGGACGTTCTGGGTGGGAAAGGCTGTTGGGAATGGGGTAGGCAGGTGGATTGAGGATGTTGGTATACGTGGGCATCGGCTAACGTGGTGCGATATGGATGCGGCTGCAGGTCCATGGAGAGTCCACTCTACGAATTTCCATACAGCCAATACCGACATTTTCTCCCACTGCCACTCTTGCTGCAGAGTATTTTTTAAACTTGGCCAGAACAAGCTAACTTTTCTTAAATTCCTAAATGCCAGCCGCCCCGATTGGGCAAAGACAAAAAATCGGTGGAATCATTTCTACAAACTAACGCATTCGAATTGGCACCGGCCGCACAAGTCAATGTTTTGATTAGTTATTGCTTATCTAAGATAAGTGCTGTGTTCAGGGAGCGCCCCTCTTATACCCTATCACCTTGAAACGTACGCGGACCCCCGTGAACCAGCAGTATTTCACAATCAACCTCACCTCTACCCGTTCAGTCCTTAGAGAGAGACGTTGACCTGTGCTGATCATCCGTGTACCGAATCGCTTTCCACGCCATTGCTCAGCTCCCAGTATTGCACGAGGCGGGCTTCACATGGTGTAATGATAGTCTGGCTCGGCAACGCTTTTCCTCCACGCTTCTGCAGCGCCACGCAGCAGCGCATCGCGGACCGACAGAGTGCCTTCACCTTTCACGCGTCACTCCTAAAAGATGAAATGAAAAAAAAAAAAAAAAAGCAAAGAATCGGCGCAGCGCAAGAGGAGGTCAAAACCGAAACGACTTCGACTCTTCGACGTCTACCTGCCTCCACCACCCGCGGTGGGAATATCCAAGGATCCCCGGAGGCTTCGCACCTGCGTCAAGGCGCTGTCCCGTGGACAGTCTAAAGAAGCAGCAGTGGCGGTAGAAGCAGCCGCTCTCTCGGCGGGCGATCGGCAAACGGCGAACAGGTGCACCAGGCGGTGGCGGCGCGGCAGCCGATATGACTAAACGCAGTAGGCACCCCCGTACCGGCAACAAGCATCGGCCCACGTAAGAAACAAGGGGGGAACCAAGGAGGAGGGAGTGGGGACGTTGCAGGGGACGAAGACACAGGGCGCGCAGGCATAAAGCGTTTCACGGTCCACCGTTCCAACGCTTCGTCAGGCCAGTTTTCGAAACTGGAGACGCTGCCGCTGCTTGTGCTGCCGCGCCCATTCCGGTGCTGATACTTTTTTTTCTTGCTCTCTTCCCAAGCCAAAGCTGTTACCGTGCGCCGTATACACTTAGGTAAGAGCGCGCGCGCGGACCTGCTCTCGTGTGCACCCGGACATGCGAAAAGAATGACGACGCGCTGAGTTATAAATGAAGTACGCGAGCACAAGGTTCGCTCTGGCTTTCTCTCTTTAGGGCTTCCTCTCCGGTTTCTATACATGCCTGCATTGAGTGCTGAGTGGGCACCGGGGTGCTCTGTCTGTGTACGGCGCTGCAAACATTGTGTAGGTGCTGCCGGAATCAGGAACTCCTCTTGCCGGCAACTAGAGAAGAAGGCTGCTGGGTGATGGAAATCCCGTACCATCCAGCGTTCTGAAATTCGGCTATTAGTTGCTGTCAATGGAGAGCCTATCAGTACACGTCGTCCCTGTAATCAAGTCTTCGTCAGTGATGGAGACGTTTGTTGCCAAGTTTTCTCTCTATATATGTGATCTGAAGCCGCCAGTTTGTGGTACAGGAGCGATTTTACTTGCTGTAAGACTGTATGAAAGAAATATGCTATGAGCCCATCTTGCACTTCTCTTTTTTCGGAACATGTGAGCACATGCGGTTTCACCAAATGAGAAAGCATCATGGAATAGCGACATTCACCTCTAACATTGGCCATTAATGTTGAAGTCATGACATCACCCGCTAGTGCAGCAGTAATGTGAATAGTACTGCAATAATGGCGTGACCTACTGGCACGTCATTTGCGAACAACAAGCATCGTTCTAAAGTAACGTGCCTGGCGAACGCTGTGCAACGTTTTGAACGAGGGATGTCTCAGTGGTCAAATATCTTTCTTAAACATTCACTCACTCACACAATACAGTGCATGTACGAAACTTTTCCTCACATTCTTCTGTGACAATAATTTCTTCACCGCCATTCAGGGGCGCTTTTATTCATTGTTGCTCAACTCTTACACGCCCTGGCACACGCAGCCTTCTTTCCTGAAAGAGACGAGCAGAAAGAAAGAAAAATGATCAGAGAGAAAAAAGAAGACAAAATAAACAAGTGGGACGCATTTTCCAGCACCATCCTTCAATGTTGACAGTCAGGGCGCGCTCATCATTAAAGCGTGTCGGCCAAAGAGAGCGCGCGCGACTTCCCGTTCAATCGCTGCAGTTTTTGTAGAGCTCCAGGGCGCAATGGCGTCCCGAGCGCGGTGCGAGACAAATTGAGCGCTTCGGGGCGCAGCGGGAGAGAGACGCCTCAATAGCCGAGGTTCTTGCGCACACAACGGTCGGCAAACATGCCCGCCCCATAACCTCAAATATCCCGTGGCGTACGCGTAACACCTTACGAGGCGCCAAAGAGTCGTCCGAACAATACACGCACGTAAAGAGCGGAAGAGAGACGCGCGAGAGGTCGTGGTGCTCCAGAAACCAGGATGTAGAGAGCTGCACAACAAAAATGCATGAGCTCATTCAGATATTTTGTCTAATTAGGAATTCAGGCGATGGACATTACAATGCGCAAGGGTCAAACAGATCAGCAATTCCTACCGTTTCTTATTGCTCGCGAGCACTTCATACAGCAACAGTCAACACCATCGCTTTCTTGCACCACGCGCGAAATTTCCCGCCGTGTCGATTATGAATCATGCCCCTTTCCGGCGTCCTCGAAACAGTTTCAAACATGATAGAAAAGTTCTATATAGGCTGCCTTCACTTCAATGCGTTCAGAGAACACAAAACTTCGCCTAATAGGCTGAAGGCGTTCTTACATACATTTCGATGAGATTATAATGTGCCCAATTCTCCCGCGATTCATGTCTTTGGTCCTCTTCATATAGGACTTTCGGTTTGCGCAACTCACATATCATACTGCTGTGTCTATTCAGCCATCGACACGCCGCCCCAAGTTTCCTTCAATTCGACCCTCAGTTTAGATAAAGGTCTATTCACAAATATCTCGCTTGTTGCACAGTCAGCCTCAACTTACAACTCTTCAGACACTGTAACATATACCGAACAAATTCCATTCAAGTGTTTTTTTTATTGGTATTGGGATATTTTTTCAAGACCTTATCACGGTGGCGATACATTATACAGGTTAGTAATAGATGGAAACAGTAAGCATAAATTTGGGCTGTTAAAAAATCTGTAGATTGAAAACAAAATAACTTCATGAAACGAAAATGAAAAAAGAAATACAAAGTACAAATGCATCACAGTGCCAAGCATGTAAGGACAATTAAAGGTGGGTTTCAAAGATTTCTAGTAATGTTTGTGATCCTGCGGCATTAGTTAGGTTATCCCAGTCTGTAATTGTTCTTAGGAAAAAGAATAGTTGCAGGAGTCTTGCGCTCAGTGGTGTCAGTGTAAAATGGTGCCGTTGTCTTGTGTTATATCCAGAAGAGTACGATATAATGTTCGAGGTGTAAATATTGTATTAACCTTTGATTAATTAAAAAAAAGAACCTTAAACTACATAAGCAGTTTCTTTGAGAGACTGGAAGCAAACCGCTTTGCTTAAAAAGATGACTGATAGACGTACGACCATATGAGTTATACATAAACCGGACGGCTTTCTTTCGGACTCTGTCTAAAGTCCTTGCTGTTTATGAACGCAATTTACTCGCATATCTTAAAATTGTCCGCATGACAATTAAATATAAACGCAGATTCCCACATCGTAGCGCTTTAAATGTTTGGCTATTTATTATAGATAACACGCCCCCGTTGGTCTTCTATGGGAGTCTTAACTACTCGGTGCGAAGGCATACATCGACATTAAAAGCAATAGTTTACTACAAATCCAAAGATTATAAATATCCCGCAGTTGTCTCAAAGATAACAGAGCTGCCCAAAAAGGCTGAACTTGGGTATACGTGTACCGCCTCTCTCGCTGACAACGTTATTTAGTCTCGCTATACACTTTCGTTTTTCAATGTCACCTGAGCAAGGACAGCGGAGTGATACGACATTATAGTATATAATGCACTATTATAAAGCCATACTTATTTTTCTACATTTGGGTAAGGACTACAGTACAGCTGAGAGAGAGAGAAAAAAAAATACTTTAATTAAAAATAATAATTTGCAGGAGTTAGGTAGTTGCTGCCCCCCACCAGGACCAGGAAAACCCGCTGGATGCAGCTCACCCGCGGACAAGGTGGATGATCCACACTTGTTGGTCCATGTTGTCTCTGGTCAGGGAGGGCAGCTCCCACTGCTTGTGTGCGGGTGTAGCCCTATTAACTTTTTATCCGGTTTGCCCTGACATTCCCAAGAGGTATGCGTGCACGCTGTTTTATTTCTCATCACAATGGTATATAAAGCAATTGTTACACATCGCTCATCATTGTCTAGCCCACGATTCCATATGCTAATCGCAGTTATTAAGTAGGCGTCAAAATGACCGCTAAATGCACAGTGAGAAAACAACGCTTGAAGTATCGGAACTATACGCGCATATATGCTAGGGATGAGAACGCATAGAGGGCGCCGTCATCGCCAAGCAACGCAACCAATGCCTACGTTACAAAGAAGGTACAATGAACCGCAGGCGCTTATTGTCCACGCCACCGAGAACCTTGCTCGCATATAACGGCATACCAGTCATATGTAATGGTGAAGCGTGTTTGATGCGACGATTCGATGAAACCATTGTCCTTCCCAGCGATCCACGTAGCGGAATGGACTCATGCAAAGCGAGCAGTAAACCAGTGTGTGCCTCAATCGTCTGTCGTTCCCACCCCATTGTCGACCCACTCATGCGGTTCGCTAGCTGGCTGTAAACGCATGCTCCTTACCAGCATACCGACTACATCTTGAGCGCCGAGGAAGCCAGTAATCGACAAGGAACTTCAGGTATATATACGCTGATCAGCTCGAAACAAAGGGTTGCATTGCTGTGGCTTCCGCCGGTCTCCGTCTCGAAAGGAAAAGCCCGTATACCTCACGCAGGAACAAAAGCTACATGAAAGAAAAATAGCAAACAGAGACAAAAATCATAACGCAACAAACGGGGACAAAAAAAAAAAAAAAAAAAAAAGGACTGACATGCGCTCGTCCCGCGGTTTCCTGTCTCCTTTCTCCGCCTCATCCGTTTTTCTGTATGCGGTTTCTCTGGTGCATGTCATTTCTATTAAAGGACTATAGACGTCTAATTTTTGGATTCGTATTTTATCATTTTCAACGATGCCTAGGACATTACTGTACACGGATCACCACGTCACATTCGCCTACGACTGCTGAATAATTTATAATCGAATTTCTTTCTTCACCTGTTTCGGTTTTAACAGCCGAGCGATGGCTGTGGCGTAACAGTCAAGTCTAGCTCACGCGAGGGATTAAAATACAGCAATATAATCATTTGCTGTGTCATTTGATTTCACTACAGTGATAAAGCCGGCCTGTCTCAAGGACAGGAATCACTACAAGTGAAGGCTGAGCGATTATATCGCTTTTTGTTTTTTCATGCCGCGCAAGACATGATTCTGACGGGTGAAGAAAACCGGATAGACGCTATAGCCTTCAACTGCCGTTCGTTTGACAACGAGGTATAATCAAAGTCTTCATTATAGTGCAGTAATAATTCACACATGAGCAGCATGCAGGACCGCCGCATGTGAGGTATACGATAGCTCTTTGTCTGATAGGTTCACAGAAGGTGCGCTGACATGATTTGCTTCTTTTTTTTATGCACACGGCTTCGAAAACTTCTGATCGCACCCTCATAAATAGTGGCTATGTAGTGTCCGTATACCGTAATATAAAATGTTTTCTCGGACATTGGTTGCAGTGATCAGCCAAATGACCACGAGCCGATATAGACTTTGTCAGAGGACTCTAATATCACTACTTTCTCAGCTGTTCCTTCAGATATCGACCTGACCTTCCACAAGAGAGTCGGGTGTTGTACAGAACACCGATGCATGGGACAATTTGCATGGATCAAGCTGAACTGCACAGGTGATATAGTGCACCTTGGCTGCTTTGCGGCACAGCTCACACGATAGCACAAGTGAACTAGTGCGAGCTCTACGCCGCATTTTTTCGCGGCCTCCTTTTAGACAATCCGACACGTTGTGCACAATGCCGAGTTCGCTGATTAGTTCTCGACGGTTTTGTCTCCTGCCAAAATTGTCCTATCTTTCAGTAGCTTCTCAGCCACCGACGTTATAGCTTCCCTGAAAAATCTACATGACGTTCTATAGGTGAAGTATATGTAATATCGCACTTCTGCCAATACAATGCTGGCACGACTTGAGAGGTTGAGAGCAACGCGGATGGCATTCATGGCAATTCATCTGTTCACGAGTTTCGAATGTGGAGCCAAAAATTGAAGAATTTCTTTTCTTGTACTAGGTAGATATAATTAGTAAACAAGAACCTTTTCAAATCCGATGTTTGTGCCAATGAACTGCAGCTTGCATTGTTTGGCATTTCAGCTGTGGAGGCCAGAGCCTGCAGACAAGACTGAAAAAAAAAAAAAAAAAATCGAGTACACTTTCCACCGTATCATTCTTTTTGACAGCTGTGGGTTCATTACCACAAAGTAGTCGTCAACGTACCTAAATATGCGTGTTGCTTTCTCATTATTCATCCTCACTGCAATGTGTTGGTAACAATTGGCTAAACCTTATCTCTAAGTGCAGGGACAATACAAAACCAATGCTATATATCTTCCTTCTGAACATATTTTGAAGCACGGAGATGCACAAATGTTCAGAAATGATCAGCAGGAAAATATGCCTACTGGTTTTGCGTGCCCATGTCCTGAGCCTATATGCTTTTCAGAAATGAAAACTGACCACCTGTTTCCAGCTAGAAGAAGGAAACACAGGCGGAACGAGCGAAAGGCTCTTTCGAAAAAGTAACAATGATAGCGACAAGACAAGGAAGCAAACGCGGAAATAAACAAGCAAATAAAAGGGAGACCACTCCCGATGCAAGCTACCCCACAGGAGACGCGGATAGCGAGAATGTCGAGCGTCCTGCGAGAGGCTCCTCTCAACCTCTGTCTATGGCAGATTCTTGCCGACTGTAGCTCCGCAGGGGGGTCGACTGGAGAGACCAAGCTGCACCTCTCTGCGTGCCTGTGTGTGTCAGCTGCGTTGTTCGCGGTGAAGTCGGCGTGCAAATCTGTCCGGCTTCTCGCGGCGACCTCTGCGTGTGGGCCAGGCACTGTCTCGTAGCCGAGGGCCCCCGCATGCATCGATCACGCGGCCCCTGGGTCTGCCCCGAAAATGGCATAACAAGCTCGGTGATGGCTAGGCGTGACACCTGTGGCCACGCGCGCGCTCAAGCGGCTTCTGTGTGCCGCCGCCGCCGCGCGTCTTGTGTCAGAGCAGTGCGCTGCCCGCACAATTGCCCCGCTAGTTGCGTCTCTCTTTTCTCGAGCGCGTATGCGTCAATTGCACGTACGCGTCTTGCGGAGGGAGCGGTCTACAACTCTCGGCCAGGTGCCCCCTGTCAAGGTGGCAGGCCTTGACGCGGTATTCCCAGCAGAGTGCTCGCAGGTGTGACGAGATGCTCGACGGCTTTGCCCGAGTACACATAGCGTCGGATGGGACCTAGGTGAGCTACGACTCGGGCGGTCAATATTTAATCTCTCCACAGGTAACTGCCACGGCCATGGTCATAACAACTATAATTCTCACGTGCACTCGTGCATTGCCAGTAAGATATGTTATTCGAGGCAGCATGACCCAAAACGGGATAGACCATATAAAATTTAGCTTCAAGGCTATGAAAAAGAGTAAGCCTAAAGGCCTGAGCCACTAGACATCGGGTCATAAATATATTAGCAATTCATGGACTTGAGCCACAAGGGCCTGAACTGGGGAAAACTTAATCGTAAATAAAGACCCCAGAACCACAAGGGATGGGCCATGATGACCAATCCCGGGCCGTAACTGAAGGCCTGACTCGCAGTGAACTACAGGCAATAAAATAAAGACCTAGAACAAAACAGCCTCGGCCATATTTTCTCAAAGACAGAGTACAAGGCCATGGAGGACTGCACCACAAGCAAATGGAGCTAAACCACAGGATATTGGGGCATAAGGCCTGCATCAAAGGACACGGAGACATAAATGAAAACCTGAACCACAAAGGACTAGCCAAAAAGGCTGCCGGAACCATAGACGTACAGGCCATGACCACTCGAACCAAATATGTAGAAAAATCAGTTCCCTCTAAAAAAAAAATGTCCAGCGAACAATTCGAAAGTTACAAGACAGTTAATCCTGGATCTCATGTCCAACACCATTCTGAAAGGCTTCAATTTTTGTTGTCCCTAAAATGTGCGTATAAGCTCGTCGTATCGTGACAAAGCGCCGACTTGTCCAGGGCCATCTTCATTGTTAGTGTTGCTGCTTCACAGTGCAAAACATCAATAGCTCTATTGGGCGCACTTGGAAGATCATTTTTTTTTTCTTTAACGCGACAGTGTTAGTGCTCCACTTGACGAAAAAAAAAAATTGCCCCTCAGTGCTGACAGCGTTGGTGTCGCAGTCCACCGTTTCAAGTCTGCCAGCCTTGTAAAACCAAGGTCTCTTGCAGGTGGTAGTTGGCAGCTAGGTCACAAGGCCGGTCACTGTGGCAGGTGATGGGCTGATGCTCATTTCTCTTTCGCTCATGGAAGTTGCCAGGTGTGTGATTGGTCAGCGGGTTGTGGGACGTTACGGGACCAGATGACATGGCTCAGTTGAATGGAGCTTCCAACCCAGGCTGCTTCCTTCATACGGAAAGATGAGAGTTGAATGGAACACGTGGAACCCTTGCACCCCCGCACCGCCTCGAAAAATCTCGAGCATGCCTCCGGTAGGGGTCATGCAATAATAATAATAATAATAATAATAATAATAATAATAATAATAATAATAATAATAATAATAATAATAAAATAATAATAATAATAATAATAATAATAATAATAATAATAATAATAATAATAATAATAATAATAATAATAATAATAATAATAATAATAATAATAATATAATAATAATAATAATAATAATAATAATAATTGGTATTATTACGGCGTCACTGCTGAAAGCTGGTGCATCATCAGTTCGTATTTCAGCCGAAATTTATGTTACGGTGGCTTCATGCAATGTTTAGGGGTGAACTGTATACGGCACGAAAGCCTGGGCACACATTTGGTACAACGTGTGTCGCAGTATCCTATCTGTGTGCGCTATCGGGCTGCTGTAGTAAGTCTTGGTGTCGTGGATAAATGTAAAAACAGGAATAATAGACATACAGGTTTGCTTTGCTCACGTATATACATTTGCATTGATTGTTTAGTACTAAACCTAAGATATGCTTCTTCTTTCGCGCAGGCTTTTACAAAAGCTCCCTTCCTAATAATAATAATAATAATAATAATAATAATAATAATAATAATAATAATAATAATAATAATAATAATAATAATAATAATAATAATAATAATTGACCCCGCCGGGGTGGCGCAGTGGTTACGGCGCTCGACTACTGCGCCCAAACGCGGGATCGAATCTCCCGGCCTCGGCGACCGCTTTCCGTGTGCTGTGCGATGTCAGTGCACGTTAAAGAACACCAGGTGGTCGAAATTTCCGGAGTCCTCCACTAAGGCGTCTCTCATTTCCTGAGTCGCTTTGGGACGTTAAACCCCACAAACCAAACCAACCAATAATAATAATTGGTTCACAGGAAGGGAAAGGCGCAGTATCTGTCACACTTGTTCTGAGGTAGTCTCGAATTCTGTGCATGGCTGTATGGAATTCAATGGCTAAGGATGGGTGTTCTAAACTGCGCCATCGAACATTTCTTCAACGAGGCAGCTCGTGCATACCTCTTCAGAGGCCCCACACGGCCTCATCTGACTCACGCAAAAGGGCAGGCAGGTGCCTCTCTTAGCGCACGTAAACGCTGTCCACGAGTCCATGCACAAGGCGCGGTTAGAGCAGCCCTGCCACTGAAGGAGCTCCCCTATGAATGCAGCAATGGGACAGGCGACGCCCGTCACTTACGAGGAGGGGAACCGGGTGTCGGCCGCATCTGCCTAAACGCTTTCGATTAAGAGCCGCGGCATGCGGCAAGCGTCTGCCGCTCTCTAGTTCCAAGCAGCGAGACATCGCGACTTGTCATTCCATCACATCTATCGAGTGACAGCATCCGCCATGAACATTCGTAACGACACAAAGCTGAACGTCGCGTCTGTTCTCTATAGTCTCCTACTAGACTTTCTTCGGGCACTACGTAGAAGGTATACGCACAAGGGGAGTTCAGGACCCGGACTATTGATTCGAAAGATGCTGACAGAACAGCATTCTCGCTCGTAGGTTCCACTGCTTTGCCACCGAAAATTGCTAAGGCATGCCCGTTTAGAAGTTGCCGGATACTGTGAACAAATTCTACTTTCTTCAGCGGGATATACTTAGGGAAGCTAGCATGCCTTCTATGTAAACGATCATGATCCAGAAGCAGCATTCAGTAGTTCCCCCAACTGAGGTAACTGACGCATCATTTCCTAGAGCTCCAAATGTCAGGCCTGCCATAGGAGCTGTGCGAGGGGGATTAAGCAACTTTCAGATGAAAAAGATCCAATGGTAGCAGAATTATCAAGAACCTTCGTTCAATAGAATTTTCATAGGATAGCATCGGGTTCGCACTTGCGGTTCTGGTGGCAGGAGGATGCTGCAGGTTCGGAGTGCTGCACGCAACTGCAAAAATAGCTCCGTTGAAATCGACGCCCAGCGCGAGGCGTCCGCCGTGACTCGACGCCGCGCACGCGTCTGGCGTCGTGACCTGAGCGTGCGCGCGTCGCAGACGCGACACGCGCGCGAAGGGACGAGCGGCGCCGACTTACGACGGACGAGAAGGGACGACAAAAGGCGTCGGCACGCCGACGAGGCGGTGGCGGCACCAAGTGGCGCTGCTTGCCGCGCGGCGCGTGGCGACGACGACGTGAAAGACGCACGATGCGATGGATGCGGTGTCGTTAAAGAAAAGCGCGCCGCCACCGTTGCAGGATCGGCCTCCGCCCAAAAGGTGTATATACGTGCCGCCGGCTGGCGCGCCACTGTAATGACGGTCGCATGAATGCCGGCATTAAACGCCCCGCGTGCCACTAAAAACGTGGAGAGTGGGGCGCCGCTGCTTTTCACTCTATACTGGAGAGGCACATTGCTACCGAGAGGGAAACGGGTGTAGAAATATGAGAGTAGCTTGGAAGGGGGAAAAAAAGATGATGCGATGTGCGCACTTGTGCTGATGAAATGAATCGGGATAAGTTGTGCGTTGCATAGATCCGGCACTGCATTCCGGAAGAACACGATGAATGCGCCGATTTCAACGTCGATTTTTTTTATTATTATTATACGGACGACTCACGAGTTGACACGTGTGAAATAGCGCCTTTCACAGTTGGTTTTCCTTCCAGAGGCGTCACTCCTCCAGGTGCACCTTCCTATCAAAAATGTTGGTAGAGTTTTAGGCAGAGCAAACTTAATTGATTTTGACGCATGGCCCACAGCGAAGAGTGTTAGCAAACCTCGCTTCGCGGCTCTCCGGCTCGTCTCACAACACTGCTGCACGGCATCAAGCAGGTCACTGCATCCCCGGGTTTGTATAACCTTTACGACTTTTTTTTTTTTTTTTGTCATTCCTCCAATGCACTGCAGTGCGCGGCCTCCATTGCTTAGCTTTGATTTATACTGTGATGCGGAATTTCATTACGCCGGGGCCCACTTAGCTTAACCTCGCCCCCACAGATTCACAAGAGCGTTGCTGCCCCTGGACGAATAAAAAAAACAACAAAAACAAACCAGCCAAAAGACAAACTAAACAGCGCGAGCATGTCAAGGGCAGTAACAGCAACGACGAAGCAGCCGGAGACTTGCCGCCACTCTGCACAGGTAAGTATAACAATATTTAAAAAGAAAAACAAACACCGAACAAAAAAGCACCAGAAGATTAAAGGTATATATACACACAACAGGAAGGAACGCAAGCAAGAACATACACATCCTCTGCCGGCGCCTCACTCTACTTCATCTTTTTATTTATCAGCACAGCCCGGCAACGCACTGCAGCAGCGCCGTTCCCTCTTGGAGTTCACGCGGTTCATCAGCAAGACGGCGGCGTCGTATAGGGCGCGGACGGATCCTCGGTCGCACGCAGGGAGCCCTCTCGACCCAGCGGCCGGCCAGAGAGCGCGCGCGCCGACGTTTAGTCAATTCCGGCTGGATGCCCCCGCTGGCGCGTTCGTAAACGGACGCAGCGCACAAGCGGCAGCAGCGCTCAGCTACGGCACGCGTCCGCCGGCACGCTGTATGGGACGCAGCGGGCAGCCGGGCCCCTCGGCGGGAGAGATATATCGGCTCTCCCCCATCCACCGCTATGCTTCTTGCGTAGCTCCTCTGCTTCGTCTGGGCGTGTGTTTATGTATATGGGCGCGCGCCCGCGTTCGCGCACGAGCCGAGCGCTCACCTAAAGGCGAGGCCGAGGAGCCGGATGTGGACGTGGGCGCGTCCACGCGACAACGACCGTGAGTGCGGCAGGGATGGGCTGCCGCGGCGGGTAACTCGAGGAGCCGGCTCCCCTAATTAGAAGGGGGCCCGGGGCGGCACGCACAACGCCCTGGGCTCGGCCGACGCGGACACCTCCGCGATGTGCGGTTCGCTGTGCCACGTGGTGGTAGTGCGCGGCTTCTGCGTGCCAGCCTCGCCTTCTTTTGCGGCCGCCGTGCGCCTGTGTGTGCTGGAAGCGCGCACCAACGCTGCTCAGAGCGTCCAACATCATACCCTGGTGTGTGTCTGCGGGGCTACGACACCGCGTTTTCCATTCTTGCATAGTGTGGGCCTGGCAGGCGGACAGAAAGCGCAGAGTGCGAGCGACGTAACAAATTTGTTCGGCAAGATTCAGCAAGTCTCCAGCAACAGAAGCAGAGCGTGCATACGTCAATAGGCCCCGGTTAAAGCAAGAAAAAAAAAATAAGTTATAGCTTCGTTCGGTGTAATAAGGTAAGCGAGCCTTCAAAACTAGGCGGGGTGATGAGTTCCGCTCTTACAGCTGTACAGGAAGGTTTACTGACCAGGGCCTACGTTTCCATCGCCGTTTATTAGGCTTTTTTTTTTTTTTGCTACACAGCCTTGCTACACAGCTGTAGCTGATGTATGTTAAAAAATTTTCAAGCAGGCACTAAAGCCTATTAACGTGCAGAAATACTTCTTTCTGGGCATCCAGTGGTGCCGTCTTTTTTACTATGGCAACGCCTGGTGTTTTCAGGCATGGCTGGGCTCGCAGTGGCGTCATCTACATCGAGATGTTACAACGTCAGACCCTATAATCATGAATATGACTTATGGACTATGACTAACCATGGCTAACTATGAGTATGACTGTTCATAATCACTGATGGTTAGTTATAGCCATATTCATAGTCGGGGTTAGTCATACTTGTTCGCAGTCACGGTTAGCCCCAGTCAAAGCTATGGATAGTCAAGGATTAGGCGTAGTCATAGCAGTCATAGTCGCAGTCATGGTCATATATCAATGACTATGGCAATCCATGGTAGACTGTGACTAGCCGCGATCATGACCATGGAAAACTATAACTAGCTGTAACTATGACTAACCATGACTGTGACTAATGAAATGCTAATTATCATGATTGAGTATCAGTGATTGACTTCATCATTATCAACCTCTGCGTGATAACCGGTGAAAAGGACATTTTCTGGTCACACTTTCCAGTCACACAAAGTATGAGGCAAAACGATATCGGATTAAAAAATGGTCCTATAATAAAATGATGTTACCAGTTCTGAACACGTCCCGCGGGATCAACCTTGATGAATTAGAACAACAACCAGACGCATTTATTATACGCATTGGGTGCAACCGCCGATTGCTGGATTCGGTAGTGTGCCTGAGGCATATTTATCGTCACCTGTATCCTTGGCGGAGACCACGAAGCCTGAAAGAGTTCTGCTTTTCTTTCCTCTTTTTTTTTTTTCTTTTTGTTTATTGTCTATGAGAGATTCCAACCCTCTCGCGCTGTTGAAAAACGTCCTCGGATAGAAGAAAAGACTGCTCATTTTTTTAAAGCTAGGAATAATAAACGCGATATATGCCAAAATACCAGTCACATCGTGAAAATTTTCGAACGATTCTGCATTGCTCCTAAGGCTGTGGGGACGGGGCCGGTGACAGGAACGGACCTGACCATTCGCTGTATGAGCAACGGTAGCGCCACTGTAGCGTGTTTCACAAGAACTACTGCCGAAGCGCATCACGAAGGGCTCGGTTGCTTTGAAAGAAAAAAGAAAATACATCTTGGCTTTCATAAAAAGCAAGCTCCGTGTGTACCTTTCCTCACCACATGCATGTGCTTGCCTGGCAGCGTGCAGTTCCAGGAACGACACCCATGTCTGCCGATCGCCCGATATAGTCAATTAAAGAGACTTCCATACCTTGTAGACGTTGCGCTCACTCATCCGTGCCTCGAATCCACAGCCGCCTTTGTTCCCGAGGAATTCTTTGCACCTGCGTATCGCAAGGAATGCCTCATGCGAGCTTCTTATTATGACGTTCGATGGCGAATCCCCGGAGGAATTTGTCACGGGCCGCGGCCTTGATGGATGCGTGCAGAGTCGATGATGCTTCTGCCACTGGCTCCCTCACCGTCGTCGATGCGTGTGCACACAGGACAAAGAGCGAGAGAGAGTGGACGGCACATTGGCGTCTGCGGGGCTCGCTCTAATCCGCTTACTGCCGGGGGCTGCGCCAAGCCACCACGCGCGCCCGGAGGCCCCGGTTCGCGGCCTGGCAAGTTCACGGTCGCCACGAAAATTACTGGATTAGATTTGGACTCTGGATTGAATCTCGGTGAACGTGCAGCCAGTTTGTAAGACTGAGCAGCAGCGCTCTTCGAGCACGATGTGCAAGGAGCTTGCTGCGCTCGAAATCAGGAATGCTGATATCACGTTTTAAGCGAAGCCGTCGCAGTTTCCGTCGTATTTGCCGTGACCCAAATTGAGAAAAAAGCCATGTTGGAGAAAAACGCACGCGATTTCCTATGAAAACTGTGACGCAACCGTAGTTTTTGAAGGACTTAGGGCGGTGTCGTATACCATTCGCTTCCTATTTAGCATTTATCGAGAAGTTGGAGGCTAAACCTTGTTAGGGATTCGAACCAACGATGTACACGCGCCTCTAAAAAGTATATTTGCTCCTAGATACATAAGTGACAGTGCGCCTTGATTTGCCCCCAAAAATCTTTTAAACAGAATTTGTTGTTCGAGGAACAAAAAGGCGGTGTTAAAGGCGCCGAGAGAGATACTGATCCCTCGTTTTCCCCAAAACCAACTTAAAAATATAAAGATATTCGCGGAATGAAAAGGCGGTGTTAAAGGTGCTTCGAGTCTACACTTCGTTTCGTTAATTTTGTGGGTCCCGCTTGCATCACAAGCGCTGAAAATTACCTTTGCCTTTTTAAACCTCAATCATTTGGTCATATCAAGCACGGAGTCGGATTTTGATATTCTAAGATGGAAAAGAATAAGCGAGGATGGGGATATTTAAGCTCCTCCTATAATTTAGGGGGGGGAGGGGGGGGGGGGGCAATTGATACATGCGAGGGGCTTTATTAGCCGCACGTCGCCAGTGGCCTGTTCGTAGTGAATAGACTGCGCCGACACATATCTACAAGACATCCACACATGCATGGATGAGACGCGACCTTCATCTGACGTTACGCGGTCGGCCAAGCTATATAGCGATAGGAGAGACAGACAGAGACCAAATAGGTCTCTAGACGAAATGCCAGACGGGAGTTGTACGCTTTCGCCTAAGGTGCAAGCGATAGAAGGAGCACGACAGGCACTACGCCATTTCCCCAACAAAACGGAGGTCACGAATACCAGCGAACGAAGCACCCATTACTCAGGGCCCATACGCCGTGCGCACACGGAACAGGAGCAACGGCATCTGGCCGTAAATATTACGCGAAAGCTCAGAGGCGAACCAGCACATCTCCCGGCGCGTTATGTGCAATGCTCGGCGGGGAGACAAGCGTTTATCTCTTCTTCCAGTTAGTGCCGGGCCGCGAAGAAGCGCCGAGAGATTCTAACTGCAGAGGGGAGGCGACCCATCGCCATGTGTCTGGCGCCGCAAGGTCAACCCCCCACAACGCGACCGCACAATACAGCATACGCGAGAGCAGTGCGCCAAAGAAGAAAGCGTCCGACAGCGCCTATATGCAACTAGCGTGCAAGCAAGAGGCGCAGGGCATCAGAGACATAGCACCACACAGCGGGGAAGGAGCCGTTGCCAGAACAGCCGTGAAGACATTACGACGGTGGGAGGGCAGGACGTTCTTCTCGAAAGACGCGTGCTTCATAGGCGACGAGACCCCTCCTTTGGAGTGCACCGGGGTTGCGGTGCCTTATCTGAAGACAGTTATGGCCTGTTTTCAAATCGGTCTCAAGTCGTTTTGGGAAAGAAAAAAAAGTAACTTGCTGTGTTGCGCAAGCCGTTTTGTCCATACCGCGGTTGCCGCTGTCCCAGGTCCACTACTACGGCGGTCGCATGCAAGGTAAATGCTAGTGCGCCACCGGCTTTGCATGCATAGAGACAGAGCGGCGGCCAGTCGCCCCCTTCCCTCCTCCCTTCCTCCAACTTTCTCCGGCGCACAGGCGACGCGTTGAAACGCTCGCAACCAGTGAGCGGGGCGGAAGTCCCGAGCGCTTCACATCGCACTACTATGCAGTAATATCGGGTTGAGAAATGCCTACCATGGTGGTGCGATGTATATAACGCTCAAGAGTTACGCCACTGATGCGGTCCGCCACTGATTCATCTGATAGTTATCGACAGTTATGCAGTGCGTCATCTGTTTCTATTCGTGAAACCTCATGGAATACATCTTTTTCCGAAACTGTGTTCGCAGTTACAATACGCGACAAGTCGTACTGTTCAAGCTCAAGGAAGCATGTGATCAAGCAAAGCTTGCTTTTTTTTTTTTTTTTTTTTTTACTGTATCTGCTACAGATACACAGCAGATATCCTCATTGTTTGTACGGCTGCAGAGTGCCAAGAACAACTTCGCCAGCAGGTTTATCCAGCTTAAGAAACAACTTTTTCAGATCATCCCTGCATGCATGCATGCATTGCGCGTGCGTGATAGGTGGTCGTATAGCGTACACGAAATACACACAGCCTATAGGTGTTCAGGCCACAACATTTTGTTCTGAGCCGAGTAGCTTGGTAGCCGAACGCACATAGCGTTCAAAATCTCTGTAGGAAAATGCACTTTTGTCGTCGTCACTTCGGGATAGCGAGAGCAGGGGAGTCCTCCCTGCGCGGCTGTATACAGTTCGAAAGTCCAACCTGCTGCTTGGAAACTTGCGACCAAGTTGCAATTCGTTCACGGCGTTCTTCGCGAGATTCAGGCCTCAGCGATGGAATGGACGTAACATTAAACAGCAGCGACGTTTGCCAAATGAACTGTTGCTGTCGCGAACAGTCACACTGCCACTCCGGTACCGCACGCACGCAACACAGGTGCATTTTCGACCACTGCACTGCCCCATGACATACCGCAGCGCTGGTTGTCTCTGCCCTCCCCCCTCTCCTCTCGCCCCTTGACGGGTTGTTATGGCTCGCGGTCGTTACGTCTGCACGGTGGCCCGTTTGTTGTTAGAAAAGAAAAAAGTCCGGGGGGAGGGGGGGGGGGGGGGAAGAGGCCAAGAGAAAGAAAAAGCCCCTCGAAACGACCGCTGCAATAGCTTTGCAAGTGATAGTAATGGCCTCTCGGTACAGGGCCATATATACCGTTGCGCCGCAGTGACGCCGTTTTCCCCAAAGACAGACGGCGTGATGCCCCGCAGCAAAAGGCGTCACGGACACATCACCATGACTGTCTCTCCACGGTCCACCAAGGCGGCGCCTTTTCCTGGCCGCCCGCCGGAGGGCTGCCGCGCACGCACTAAGCCTCGCGCTAACACGCACTAACCCTCGGCAGCACATACCAGCCGCGAACGTAAACCAAGTGCTGGAAGTTGCCGCCGCCGGCAGAGGTACCGCGTGGACAATACCGCATGCTGCCGGCATGCAGAGCGGCTCGTCCTGCTATTGCAAGGCTACAAGAAGCCTCGCGGAGCCGGTTAGGAGAAGAAGCCTTTGTATCCCGGCGGCCCGGCAGTTAATCTACTGACTCTGTCAGCAGCTCCTAGACCGCAAACAGACATAACGGCCGCCGGTAGGCCATTCCAGAAGGGGGTCCTTTTCTCTTTTAACGAAGGGTGCGAGCGGGGGGTTATGAGCGGTGTTAACTGCGTGCTTCATGTGCTTCAGGGGAGCGTGGCCTTTCGTCGGTCGACTGCCGGCTGTTCCGTGTACAGTCGCAGGAGCACCTTTCGAAATGGAATTTGCGGTTCTCGCCTTAAGTGACACAGCAATGGAGTGTCAAGGGGTCTACAGGTCTATACACAGCTGATATTTGTATTTGCTTTCTTTTTTACTATACTTTCATTTATGCTGGCGATATTTCTTGAAATGAACAGGCAGTGCATGATGGTCCCGGCGTCGCTTTCCAGGATCCGTGAAAGGGACCGAACAGCCTTTTCTTTTTTTTTTTTTTTTTTTTTTTTTGCCTTAAAAACAATTTCGTTCACTTGTTTACTGTTTACTGGATGCACTGAGTGGATATGCCTGACAAGTTCGCTCCCACAGTAAACGCACAGGTGGCGAGCGAAGATATAGATTCAAGAAGAAAATAAGTTTAGTCCATCATTGCAAATCAACATGGCGCTTTCTTAACTTGGTAGGCATGAACACAAACGGCGTAGCAACACATGACGAATGAACTTCCATTCGTTAAGAGGTATCCATGTACTGCAAAGAAATGCCCATATTATTCGGCATGTTACGAGCGTTCGAAGCTGTTCTTAACCTTACGAGCAGGGTTGGAAATTGCATAATAATTTGGACAGAAAATAGCTTTTTTTTTTATTCTGTTCTAATATAATCGATAATAGACAGCGAATCTTCTGTGTTATACATGGGGTGCACGCCGTCTTAGATGATGACCCTCGTAAGAACCATTTTCTTTCCTTCGCTATACCAAGAAATAATCAAAAACTGGTGAGCTTTAATTCAATCGACCGGCTCCTAACGCGCGCACAAAAACAGTAACAAGAACGACAAAGTCGAAGCGAAGCGTTCAAAGCTCTGAGAAAAGGCTCGATCGTGCCGAATGAAATACGTAACAACCCCCAAGAGTGACCAGTTCCGTGGCCCAGTGTAAACACTGCCACGCTTTTCCGAGAAGTGGACGTCCAGCAGAGGGCAGTCCATTCACTACCCGACTAACGACGCACCAGCGCGCGCGCAGGGGCAGAGAAACGAGGTAGAAGTTATGCGGCCACAAACATGCCATCACTGAAGTCGGCGTGCCTCCCGCCTACAGTACGGGAAGTGTATATACGGATTCACCTGTGGCCCCTGCATGGGAGGAATTCCTCTAGCGCGCTCGGAACACAATAGCTTGTGTGCGGCGGTGGCTGCACCTGCAGCCCGTTGGTCCTTTTCAATATATAAGCGTTGTGTAAAGAGCGGAAATTCGAACGAGGCGTCCCAAAATGATGAAGTAACGGTTACGCAGAATGATTATGCAAGTGGGTTGAGGGGCGTACCAGTGCCTCGCGAGTGGCGAGTAAACTTCGAGATATTGTCAGTGTGCATCATCCAGAACAGAGCAAAGGAATGGTACGCGTGTGTCAACATGACCGACTTCCTCTACGCTCGTGCGTATACGTGCGTATACACGATGCTTATGCAGCTCTCGTTTTTAGCTTGACGATTTGTGCGTTTGGTTTTTTCACTCAATTCGCTGGTTGAGAAGCGAGTGAAACAGCAAGGCAGAACGCTGAATTTTCCCTTCAACTTTGCCTTCCGGCTACCCTGAAATGTGCTAAAAAACACACACAGACACATCTTCCTGATGCTCGTATGGTATTTAAGTGACAACGATAGCTCTTACAGCACCCCATTTTCTGCTCTAGATTACGTGTCCACAGAGGTCACTCTTACTGAAGAGACCACGTACGTGCCTGAACCACGCCCATTGGTCAAGGAGCAGGGGTGCGCGAACAGTACTTTTTAAAAAGTGAATCGAATATGTAGCTTCATATATACCGAATGGGCAGCTTAAAAGCGAATCGAACACGAATCGAATATTGTATACGGCTAGTCGCACAAACGTGGCGCGAAATTGAATATTCGGTAAATGGTTTTATTTCATCCAGGGAAGTAATATATAGCAATGGCGCTCATGGGGAGTTAAAACATGTGCTTATAAAATAAGCATCACTGACCTTTCTTGTGTGTGTAGTAGTGTGTGTGTGTGTGTGTGTGTGTGTGTGTGTGTGTGTGTGTGTGTGTGTGTGTGTGTGTGTGTGTGTGTGTGTGTGTGTGTGTGTGTGTGTGTGTGTGTGTGTGTGTGTGTGTGTGTGTGTGTGTGTGTGTGTGTGTGTGTGTGTGTGTGTGTGTGTGTGTGTGTGTGTGTGTGTGCGTGCGTGCGTGCGTGCGTGTGTGCGTGCGTGCGTGTGTGTGTGTGTGTGTGTGTGTGTGTGTGTGTGTGTGTGTGTGTGTGTGTGTGTGTGTGTGTGTGTGTGTGTGTGTGTGTGTGTGTGTGTGTGTGTGTGTGTGTGTGTGTTTGGAGGGGGGGGGTGTTCCCGCAAGACAGACAATGTTATTTCAATCCCCACAGACCAAAGAGGGCATTATACACATTTAGTAAGGAGGCAGAACAATAAAGTAATAATAATAATAATAATAATAATAATAATAATAATAATAATAATAATAATAATAATAATAATAATAATAATAATAATAATAATAATAATAATAATAAATTCTGAGTTAAACAATATATCATTATAACCAAGTATTAGTTAACAAATGTGACGCCAAACTACACATAAAAAGGTTCGGGAGATATCATAGAATTAGGAAAAGAATAAAACTTCCAGTACATATCACTGTTTTCGAAAACGAAAAAAGAAAAGCAGAATAATGAGATCAATATTACAGTAAGTGCAACTGTATATATCGGACATTGAAAGGTTTGTTCGAATATTAGATAAATGATTTCGATTAACTAAGTCGTTAGGCAACAAGTTCCATGCAGGCTTTGACAGATAATGGCCACTTCGTTATACGCAAAGGAAAATTAACTTTTGCGTGTTGTTACGACCAAGCATCCGCAATTGCGCGCTCTATTGTTCGCCTGTGGGCATGGATAAGTTTTGTGAATATGTGGTGATGGTCCAATGGCTCTAAGTGAGCCTGTTTCCAGGAATCCTGATTTGTAAGCATGTTTTGCTTTGTGGACAACCTGCAAATGCCAAATTGACCTTGTCAAGAGAACGTCTGGAAAAACACAAAGAAACGTCCCCCTGCGGGAAATAGCAGGAAGTGCTTTCTTTCTTTTGTTCACCCTTCCAGTCGAGAAGTGCTATCCTCCAGTGATGAATGCCTCCTATCCAAAGGAGACGACAGAGTGACATGTCCGCTGACGTGCAGGACAAGAAAGGAGCATGACTCATACGGCCATTAAGTGATTTCCCGGGAATGCAGGAAAGATTTGCAATTGTCGAAAAGGGACAATGTTGGGAGCCCTATGCGGCGTCACGTGCACTCGGGTTTCTGAGAAGTAAAACCCCTTGTCAGAACCAGCCTGTGGTTTCTTTGCTGAAGAATAGAAATGTACCTCCTCTCCTCGCCGTTCCCAAGCTTTTCCCGCCAACAAGTGATCACGCCCAACGAATGAATGCCGGACCAGTCAGTGCTTCAGACCATCAGTGCAGTGATGTGTTCGATTGGATGCCGATACCTGAGGGGCGTGCCCTGGATTTGGTTGGTCAACATCTTCAGAGAGGGGCTGGACATAGGGGGGTTTTAAGGACGCTGCAGAGCACGAAATGTCGCTCTGGGCCCTGGGTAAATGGCTCATCCAGTCGCTTCTCGCTATGAACTCTTAACGCTTGTCATTTTGCTGATGTACCCTTCTTTTTCATGTAAATAATCCTGTAAATAAGTTTCTCATAGTGCCATTAAACCTGCTGTACATATTTCACCAACTTCGAAGATTCAGTCCTTCTTCAACCCCGAGTCTCTGCACGCTACCAAGTGAAGGCCGGGTCGACATAGCCCCAGCGTCACGACAACTGGTGGCAGCGGTGGGATCTGAATCTACAAGCACAACGACTGGTGACCAGCGTTGGGATCTGAATCTACAAGCCACAACATCTGGTGATTGGAGGTGGATCTGAAGCTACAAGCCACAACATCTGGTGATCGGAGGTGGCATCTCAAGCAACAAGCAGGAGCAACAATCGGCCAACAAGAGAGCAGCTCGGAACATCGATCGCATGTGTGGGTGAGTGCTTGGCTTTCTTCTGATGTGGACCAGGTTCTAGAACAGGGTTAGAATTTAGAACTGGTAAAAAGTGTTGAAACGCCTTTAGGTTTGGTAGTTTGCACAGTTGTTTTGGAAGTAGCCAACACTCGGAGCGATCATGGACCTACAAAAGCTGCAGAAACCGGACCTGTTGCTATTGTGTGAGGAATTGGGAATTGATACAAGTGGTTTGGCACGAAAACCCTTGATTATAAAGGCAATCACTGATCTGGGAACCGATGATGAGGAGCTCAGTGAAGCATGGAACCTCATCGGTCAAAAAAAGGAACAGCTCAGACAGCAGAAAGAGTGGGAAAAAGAGGAAAAGAAGCGTGAAAGAGAAGCAAAAAAGCTGGACCAAGAAATTGAGCTCCGGAAATTAGAACTAGAGTTGAGCAAGAGGTCGGGCGATTGTCCCCAGCTAGCGGTACCTCTTCTCAACAAGGAGACAGATTTCAAGATGTCAAAGTACATGCAGCCATATGTGATATCAGGGGATATCGGTCTGTATCTGGCTAACTTTGAGCGAACTTGCGAAAAACTGTCCTTCCAGCGAGACACGTGGTCTCAGAGATTATTGACGGTTCTGCCCTGCGAGGCAGCGGAGGTTGTCGCGCGGCTAAGCAAGGAGGACGCGGACAACTACGAGAAGGTCAAAGCTTGCCTTCTGAGAAAGTATAGGCTTAGCGCCGAGGCGTTCAGACAACGTTTTCGGAATGCTACTAAGTCCAGGGACGAGAGTTACCCTGAATTCCTGTACAATTTAAGAGTTAATTTGGGCGAGTGGCTAAAGAGCACTGATTCCTACAGTGATAGGGACGCTGTAGTCGAGCGAATTCTTTTGGAGCAGTTTTATAACTGCCTCCCAGAAAAAGAAAGAAATTGGTTACAGGACCGAGGCGAAATTAAGTCGGCAACTGAAGCTGCCGAACTTATTGAGGAGTATGCTTCACGCCGACAATTCAGCAACACAGCAGTGGATAGACCCCGCAATCCCAAGTTCAGTGTAAATAACCGTCAGAAAAGGCACTTTGCTAAATTTGCAAACGAAGAAAGGAAGGCTTCTTCAGGCAAACGCCCTAGAAAGGACGGCAATGAGAAAAGTGGGGAAGTGACCAACGCGCAGAACACAAAGAACAAGTTTGAGGCTAGGAAGCCGCTCACATGCTTTAGGTGTCATGAGCAGGGTCACATTGCCGTCAACTGCCGGAAAGAAAAGTTTGCTTTCTCGTATGTCAGTGACTGCGATGAAAATATGCAGCTTTTGGAACCCTACCTGCATGACCTAGTAGTCAACGGGAAGCCTTGCAAGGTACTGCGCGATTCGGCCGCAACGATGGATGTTGTCCATCCGGCGTATGTGTCGCCTTCCGACTATACAGGACAGTGTGCATGGATCCGCCAGGTAGTGGAGGAACAGAGTGTGTGCTTGCCGATCGCGAACGTGGTCATCGAGGGCCCTTTCGGCGAATTAACAACCGAGGCTGCCGTTTCAGGAAAGCTTCCTAAGTGCTATCCGTATTTGTTCTCCAACAAATCGGACATGCTACTGCGAAAGGGGGGCATCCTGTTCGGAGACAGAGTTGTGCAAGCCTTAACACGTTCAAGGGCGCGAGAACTAGCTACACTGCTCATACCAGAAAATTCCACAGCGGAAGAAACGGCAGTTAAAACAGTGGTCGATGTGGAAGATAGCAGGTCAGAAAACTTTGAGAGCGAGGCATCTCAGATAAATCAACTTGAAAGTGAGCTTGATGAGACGCGGAATGAGGACGTTCTTGAGAATAACCTCTTGCCGCCAGTGTCTAGTAATCTCACGAGACTTTTAAGTGGAACCCGAGAGGACTTAGCGATGGAGCAAGCCAATGATCCCAAGAATAAACTCGAAGTACAGTGGGAAGGACCTGCTAAAGTCGTTGCAGAGCTTTCTGACACTAACTACGCAGTGAAAATCCCCGATAGGCGTAAAGCAGTGCGCATTTATCATTGCAATCTTATGAAGCCTTATGTGCAGAAGGAAGCCGTGGTAAATCTAACGTTAAACCTTCCCGAGGAGATGGGGGATAACTTGATTTGCCTCAGCGGAAAAGGAAGCAACGCTCAGGAGCTTCACAAAAAGACGGAGCAGAGAGGAGAACTAAAGAAATCCCAGCTGTCCGATCTGGGCGAGCTAATAACAGAGTTTGAGGCCTGCTTCGTGGACAGGCCAGACAGGACTGATTTGACTGAGCACGATATTGAGCTGACTTCAGACGTGCCAGCGCGATCAAGGTGCTACCGATTTTCTCCAAGGCAAAGAGAAATTCTGGATAGGGAAGTAACTCGCATGCTGGAATTAGGAGTAATAAAACCCTCGGAAAGCGATTATGCTTCGCCTATGATCTTAGTAGAAGCTCCAGGTAAAGACCCTAGGCCTGTGGTAGACTACCGAAAGCTAAATTCTCTCACCAGGGATCAAGTGT
Organism: Amblyomma maculatum; assembly: GCF_055883805.1. Classification (NCBI taxonomy): domain Eukaryota; kingdom Metazoa; phylum Arthropoda; class Arachnida; order Ixodida; family Ixodidae; genus Amblyomma; species Amblyomma maculatum. Next base: position 329,185,833 of record NC_139344.1, read on the forward strand.
ATCCTATTCCGAATATTGAGGAGAGAGTAGGACAGGTCAGTAGAGCGGCATATGTGACTACGCTGGACCTTACTCGAAGATACTGGCAAGTACCGCTCACTGAACGCGCCAGCAGATACGCGGCTTTCGTCACTCCGACGGGCAGCTACCAGCCAACAATGATGAGTTTCGGGCTCAAAAATGCTCCATTTTGTTTTTCCCGACTCATGGATAGGGTTTTAAAGGGGTGTGAAACATTCGCGGTGCCTTATTTGGACGACATTGCGGTTTTTTTCCGACTCATGGGCGGACCATATGGTGCATCTAAGAGCTGTACTGAGCCTTTTGCGTCAAGCTGGACTAACCGTAAAGGCCGAGAAATGTTGCCTGGCAAGGGCGACCGTGGACTACTTGGGTCACAATGTAGGTCAGGGTTTCAGGAAACCCAGCGAGATTAAGATTTCTGCGGTAGCAGACTATCCGCGGCCGAGCACGAAGACGGAAATTCGAGCATTCCTAGGTCTGACTGGGTACTACAATCACTACATCCCTAACTATTCAGCTTTGGCTAGCCCTCTGACCGACGCTCTCCGCAAGACAGAACCGACAAATGTAGTCTGGGACGAACAAAAGGAAGCCTCCTTCGTAAACCTGAAGGCTGTGCTGATTAGCCGTCCGGTATTGCGAGCTCCAGACTATGACCGAGAATTCACGGTCCAGTGTGATGCAAGTGATCGAGGGCTAGGTGCTGTTCTCTGCCAGAGAGATGACGACGGTAATGAGCACCCTGTGCTCTACCTGAGCAGAAAACTGAGTTCTAGAGAGAGGGCTTATTGCGCGTCAGAGAAAGAGTGCGCTTGCATTGTATGGGCCATTCAAAAATTGAAGTGCTATCTTGGAGGGGCCAAATTCACCGTAGAGACGGACCATTGTCCCCTGGCTTGGCTGCAAACTGCGACATCGAAGAACAGTCGCCTTCTTAGGTGGAGCTTGATTTTACAGCAGTACAATTTTGAAATAAGATACAAAAAGGGGAAGTTAAATGGGAATGCGGACGCGCTTAGCCGCTCTTTCTAAGCGGTCCGAGATGTTCCTCACCATGTATCCAAATTGATAATCAGGTTTTTTTTTTTCGTGCGCTTGTATATGTGTGACTATGTAAAGCAGCACGTTTGGTTTTCTAGGAATACGTGGGTCCTGAACGTCTTGAGAGTGGGCTTTTCTCGAACAACAATGGCAGTTTTCTTTTGACCTGGTCTCTTCAGACGGGAGCCGAGTGCTTGTTTAGACATGTGGTTGAGTTTCAGACAGCTCGAGCAATTTGGCCTACAACAATCAAGACAACGCGACAAGCAACAGCGAGCTTCAAGCGTTCACGTGCAGGCCATTAAGTCGTCTCTTCATGCAGCAGCTGCGACTGCTGCCCTCCGAGTCTCTTCTGGCGGGGGAGGAGGCTGTTACGACCAAGCATCCGCAATTGCGCGCTCTATTGTTCGCCTGTGGGCATGGATAAGTTTTGTGAATATGTGGTGATGGTCCAATGGCTCTAAGTGAGCCTGTTTCCAGGAATCCTGATTTGTAAGCATGTTTTGCTTTGTGGACAACCTGCAAATGCCAAATTGACCTTGTCAAGAGAACGTCTGGAAAAACACAAAGAAACGTCCCCCTGCGGGAAATAGCAGGAAGTGCTTTCTTTCTTTTGTTCACCCTTCCAGTCGAGAAGTGCTATCCTCCAGTGATGAATGCCTCCTATCCAAAGGAGACGACAGAGTGACATGTCCGCTGACGTGCAGGACAAGAAAGGAGCATGACTCATACGGCCATTAAGTGATTTCCCGGGAATGCAGGAAAGATTTGCAATTGTCGAAAAGGGACAATGTTGGGAGCCCTATGCGGCGTCACGTGCACTCGGGTTTCTGAGAAGTAAAACCCCTTGTCAGAACCACCCTGTGGTTTCTTTGCTGAAGAATAGAAATGTACCTCCTCTCCTCGCCGTTCCCAAGCTTTTCCCGCCAACAAGTGATCACGCCCAACGAATGAATGCCGGACCAGTCAGTGCTTCAGACCATCAGTGCAGTGATGTGTTCGATTGGATGCCGATACCTGAGGGGCGTGCCCTGGATTTGGTTGGTCAACATCTTCAGAGAGGGGCTGGACATAGGGGGGTTTTAAGGACGCTGCAGAGCACGAAATGTCGCTCTGGGCCCTGGGTAAATGGCTCATCCAGTCGCTTCTCGCTATGAACTCTTAACGCTTGTCATTTTGCTGATGTACCCTTCTTTTTCATGTAAATAATCCTGTAAATAAGTTTCTCATAGTGCCATTAAACCTGCTGTACATATTTCACCAACTTCGAAGATTCAGTCCTTCTTCAACCCCGAGTCTCTGCACGCTACCAAGTGAAGGCCGGGTCGACATAGCCCCAGCGTCACGACAACTGGTGGCAGCGGTGGGATCTGAATCTACAAGCACAACGACTGGTGACCAGCGTTGGGATCTGAATCTACAAGCCACAACATCTGGTGATTGGAGGTGGATCTGAAGCTACAAGCCACAACATCTGGTGATCGGAGGTGGCATCTCAAGCAACAAGCAGGAGCAACAATCGGCCAACAAGAGAGCAGCTCGGAACATCGATCGCATGTGTGGGTGAGTGCTTGGCTTTCTTCTGATGTGGACCAGGTTCTAGAACAGGGTTAGAATTTAGAACTGGTAAAAAGTGTTGAAACGCCTTTAGGTTTGGTAGTTTGCACAGTTGTTTTGGAAGTAGCCAACACTCGGAGCGATCATGGACCTACAAAAGCTGCAGAAACCGGACCTGTTGCTATTGTGTGAGGAATTGGGAATTGATACAAGTGGTTTGGCACGAAAACCCTTGATTATAAAGGCAATCACTGATCTGGGAACCGATGATGAGGAGCTCAGTGAAGCATGGAACCTCATCGGTCAAAAAAAGGAACAGCTCAGACAGCAGAAAGAGTGGGAAAAAGAGGAAAAGAAGCGTGAAAGAGAAGCAAAAAAGCTGGACCAAGAAATTGAGCTCCGGAAATTAGAACTAGAGTTGAGCAAGAGGTCGGGCGATTGTCCCCAGCTAGCGGTACCTCTTCTCAACAAGGAGACAGATTTCAAGATGTCAAAGTACATGCAGCCATATGTGATATCAGGGGATATCGGTCTGTATCTGGCTAACTTTGAGCGAACTTGCGAAAAACTGTCCTTCCAGCGAGACACGTGGTCTCAGAGATTATTGACGGTTCTGCCCTGCGAGGCAGCGGAGGTTGTCGCGCGGCTAAGCAAGGAGGACGCGGACAACTACGAGAAGGTCAAAGCTTGCCTTCTGAGAAAGTATAGGCTTAGCGCCGAGGCGTTCAGACAACGTTTTCGGAATGCTACTAAGTCCAGGGACGAGAGTTACCCTGAATTCCTGTACAATTTAAGAGTTAATTTGGGCGAGTGGCTAAAGAGCACTGATTCCTACAGTGATAGGGACGCTGTAGTCGAGCGAATTCTTTTGGAGCAGTTTTATAACTGCCTCCCAGAAAAAGAAAGAAATTGGTTACAGGACCGAGGCGAAATTAAGTCGGCAACTGAAGCTGCCGAACTTATTGAGGAGTATGCTTCACGCCGACAATTCAGCAACACAGCAGTGGATAGACCCCGCAATCCCAAGTTCAGTGTAAATAACCGTCAGAAAAGGCACTTTGCTAAATTTGCAAACGAAGAAAGGAAGGCTTCTTCAGGCAAACGCCCTAGAAAGGACGGCAATGAGAAAAGTGGGGAAGTGACCAACGCGCAGAACACAAAGAACAAGTTTGAGGCTAGGAAGCCGCTCACATGCTTTAGGTGTCATGAGCAGGGTCACATTGCCGTCAACTGCCGGAAAGAAAAGTTTGCTTTCTCGTATGTCAGTGACTGCGATGAAAATATGCAGCTTTTGGAACCCTACCTGCATGACCTAGTAGTCAACGGGAAGCCTTGCAAGGTACTGCGCGATTCGGCCGCAACGATGGATGTTGTCCATCCGGCGTATGTGTCGCCTTCCGACTATACAGGACAGTGTGCATGGATCCGCCAGGTAGTGGAGGAACAGAGTGTGTGCTTGCCGATCGCGAACGTGGTCATCGAGGGCCCTTTCGGCGAATTAACAACCGAGGCTGCCGTTTCAGGAAAGCTTCCTAAGTGCTATCCGTATTTGTTCTCCAACAAATCGGACATGCTACTGCGAAAGGGGGGCATCCTGTTCGGAGACAGAGTTGTGCAAGCCTTAACACGTTCAAGGGCGCGAGAACTAGCTACACTGCTCATACCAGAAAATTCCACAGCGGAAGAAACGGCAGTTAAAACAGTGGTCGATGTGGAAGATAGCAGGTCAGAAAACTTTGAGAGCGAGGCATCTCAGATAAATCAACTTGAAAGTGAGCTTGATGAGACGCGGAATGAGGACGTTCTTGAGAATAACCTCTTGCCGCCAGTGTCTAGTAATCTCACGAGACTTTTAAGTGGAACCCGAGAGGACTTAGCGATGGAGCAAGCCAATGATCCCAAGAATAAACTCGAAGTACAGTGGGAAGGACCTGCTAAAGTCGTTGCAGAGCTTTCTGACACTAACTACGCAGTGAAAATCCCCGATAGGCGTAAAGCAGTGCGCATTTATCATTGCAATCTTATGAAGCCTTATGTGCAGAAGGAAGCCGTGGTAAATCTAACGTTAAACCTTCCCGAGGAGATGGGGGATAACTTGATTTGCCTCAGCGGAAAAGGAAGCAACGCTCAGGAGCTTCACAAAAAGACGGAGCAGAGAGGAGAACTAAAGAAATCCCAGCTGTCCGATCTGGGCGAGCTAATAACAGAGTTTGAGGCCTGCTTCGTGGACAGGCCAGACAGGACTGATTTGACTGAGCACGATATTGAGCTGACTTCAGACGTGCCAGCGCGATCAAGGTGCTACCGATTTTCTCCAAGGCAAAGAGAAATTCTGGATAGGGAAGTAACTCGCATGCTGGAATTAGGAGTAATAAAACCCTCGGAAAGCGATTATGCTTCGCCTATGATCTTAGTAGAAGCTCCAGGTAAAGACCCTAGGCCTGTGGTAGACTACCGAAAGCTAAATTCTCTCACCAGGGATCAAGTGTATCCTATTCCGAATATTGAGGAGAGAGTAGGACAGGTCAGTAGAGCGGCATATGTGACTACGCTGGACCTTACTCGAAGATACTGGCAAGTACCGCTCACTGAACGCGCCAGCAGATACGCGGCTTTCGTCACTCCGACGGGCAGCTACCAGCCAACAATGATGAGTTTCGGGCTCAAAAATGCTCCATTTTGTTTTTCCCGACTCATGGATAGGGTTTTAAAGGGGTGTGAAACATTCGCGGTGCCTTATTTGGACGACATTGCGGTTTTTTTCCGACTCATGGGCGGACCATATGGTGCATCTAAGAGCTGTACTGAGCCTTTTGCGTCAAGCTGGACTAACCGTAAAGGCCGAGAAATGTTGCCTGGCAAGGGCGACCGTGGACTACTTGGGTCACAATGTAGGTCAGGGTTTCAGGAAACCCAGCGAGATTAAGATTTCTGCGGTAGCAGACTATCCGCGGCCGAGCACGAAGACGGAAATTCGAGCATTCCTAGGTCTGACTGGGTACTACAATCACTACATCCCTAACTATTCAGCTTTGGCTAGCCCTCTGACCGACGCTCTCCGCAAGACAGAACCGACAAATGTAGTCTGGGACGAACAAAAGGAAGCCTCCTTCGTAAACCTGAAGGCTGTGCTGATTAGCCGTCCGGTATTGCGAGCTCCAGACTATGACCGAGAATTCACGGTCCAGTGTGATGCAAGTGATCGAGGGCTAGGTGCTGTTCTCTGCCAGAGAGATGACGACGGTAATGAGCACCCTGTGCTCTACCTGAGCAGAAAACTGAGTTCTAGAGAGAGGGCTTATTGCGCGTCAGAGAAAGAGTGCGCTTGCATTGTATGGGCCATTCAAAAATTGAAGTGCTATCTTGGAGGGGCCAAATTCACCGTAGAGACGGACCATTGTCCCCTGGCTTGGCTGCAAACTGCGACATCGAAGAACAGTCGCCTTCTTAGGTGGAGCTTGATTTTACAGCAGTACAATTTTGAAATAAGATACAAAAAGGGGAAGTTAAATGGGAATGCGGACGCGCTTAGCCGCTCTTTCTAAGCGGTCCGAGATGTTCCTCACCATGTATCCAAATTGATAATCAGGTTTTTTTTTTTCGTGCGCTTGTATATGTGTGACTATGTAAAGCAGCACGTTTGGTTTTCTAGGAATACGTGGGTCCTGAACGTCTTGAGAGTGGGCTTTTCTCGAACAACAATGGCAGTTTTCTTTTGACCTGGTCTCTTCAGACGGGAGCCGAGTGCTTGTTTAGACATGTGGTTGAGTTTCAGACAGCTCGAGCAATTTGGCCTACAACAATCAAGACAACGCGACAAGCAACAGCGAGCTTCAAGCGTTCACGTGCAGGCCATTAAGTCGTCTCTTCATGCAGCAGCTGCGACTGCTGCCCTCCGAGTCTCTTCTGGCGGGGGAGGAGGCTGTTACGACCAAGCATCCGCAATTGCGCGCTCTATTGTTCGCCTGTGGGCATGGATAAGTTTTGTGAATATGTGGTGATGGTCCAATGGCTCTAAGTGAGCCTGTTTCCAGGAATCCTGATTTGTAAGCATGTTTTGCTTTGTGGACAACCTGCAAATGCCAAATTGACCTTGTCAAGAGAACGTCTGGAAAAACACAAAGAAACGTCCCCCTGCGGGAAATAGCAGGAAGTGCTTTCTTTCTTTTGTTCACCCTTCCAGTCGAGAAGTGCTATCCTCCAGTGATGAATGCCTCCTATCCAAAGGAGACGACAGAGTGACATGTCCGCTGACGTGCAGGACAAGAAAGGAGCATGACTCATACGGCCATTAAGTGATTTCCCGGGAATGCAGGAAAGATTTGCAATTGTCGAAAAGGGACAATGTTGGGAGCCCTATGCGGCGTCACGTGCACTCGGGTTTCTGAGAAGTAAAACCCCTTGTCAGAACCAGCCTGTGGTTTCTTTGCTGAAGAATAGAAATGTACCTCCTCTCCTCGCCGTTCCCAAGCTTTTCCCGCCAACAAGTGATCACGCCCAACGAATGAATGCCGGACCAGTCAGTGCTTCAGACCATCAGTGCAGTGATGTGTTCGATTGGATGCCGATACCTGAGGGGCGTGCCCTGGATTTGGTTGGTCAACATCTTCAGAGAGGGGCTGGACATAGGGGGGTTTTAAGGACGCTGCAGAGCACGAAATGTCGCTCTGGGCCCTGGGTAAATGGCTCATCCAGTCGCTTCTCGCTATGAACTCTTAACGCTTGTCATTTTGCTGATGTACCCTTCTTTTTCATGTAAATAATCCTGTAAATAAGTTTCTCATAGTGCCATTAAACCTGCTGTACATATTTCACCAACTTCGAAGATTCAGTCCTTCTTCAACCCCGAGTCTCTGCACGCTACCAAGTGAAGGCCGGGTCGACATAGCCCCAGCGTCACGACAGTGTATTGATGCCGACTGCGAATAAACAGCCATATATAGTTCATGAGAGGGGATCAAGACAGTGCCTGCTAGACCCCGGCTTAGACGCGTCTTCCAATCTTAGAGACGTGTGCGAGCTTCATATGAACGCTGTCATCACTGAACTCTTCATCCAAAGCAAGAAGATCGCGATATCATGCTGCAAGACGCTGTAGATTAGGCGTTGTTATTGAAACAGTCGTCGTCAAAGAAAACAGCGGCGTCCCTTATTCTGATTTTGAATTGATTGATTAATCGAAACGTTCTCGAGAAACTGAGAATGCGTTCAACTCTTTCTGAATAATCTTGAGCATTCATTGTTTGATTCGTTCAGGGTTTCGAATCGGAGGATATTCGGTTCACTATTCAAAAAGTTTGAATATTTTCTCTACGATGACGACGTACGCCAAATGCAATCAGACTCTGCCTATCATCTTTCAAGGAGTTGTCTCCGTAAACTGTCTAAGCAGGTCTCAAATGAAGCGAAATTGTTCTTCCACGGGAACGTTTATACATCCAGATCACACGCATTTTGCGTAGTCTCCATCTTTCCGCGCGATGAAACTAACTTCGCAGTCAACAAAGTATTCAGCGCGAGCTGATCGAGTACATCGAGAGCTCTGAAAGCTGCTTGTTTGCAGTTGTTCTTAAGGTGCATTGCGTTAAATAACTCGCATACCAATTATGTATACAAGTGTGAAAAAGTGCTAGAAACCAAGACGCGCCGAAAGCGCTGGCCTATAAGCAAGGTTTCTGCCCACAAAAAATATCAAATACATTTATTAGTACAAATGCCGTCACCATGATAGCGCGAGGGCATCGAAAGAGACTTATGGATAGAAGTATAAAGGCGACACGCATTAGGATAAAGAGAGCGGGCAAGGCGAATTAAATGACAGCCGAGATTTAATGACATCTCAGCGGAAATAAAGAAGCGAGAACGTTAGGAAGAGGTATACATGCGATGGCAAAAAAAGAAAAAAAAATCACCGATGGTTCTTTACGCAAAAGTTTCAGAGAGAGGGAATCGGGAAGGACAGGCCACAGCCCATCCTCCAGTGAACGTATTTAGGATGATGATGATGATGATGAATTAGCGAAGCACCTCTATTGGCCATCGTCAAGCATCGCCGCAAGGTTGCGACACATACATCATATATATTCACTATGGTTTGCTTTTGAGAGTCGGCGTATACCAAATGGAGGAGATGCAATATTGCGCGAGCTGAGCGTTGGGACTTTCCACGTATCATTAAAAAAATAAAAAATTAGGATGACTCTATGCCGCCCCCTGCTGTGCACGCAAGGTTCGCCGGCGGGCACATTCACATCCGCCGCGTCGCCGCCCGGGAAGTGTAGTATACTGCTCGCAGGCTACGCGAATAACGCGCACTTTATGACTCTTAGGGAAGTCTCCGCCTCCTCGTTATCGAAACCGACGCACTGCAGCCCGTTTGCCCTCAGCAGTGACGACGCAGGGCCACATGCGAGATCTCGCGGTGAAGTTACAACCTCAGTTCCAGCGTATATGTTCTTTACTACCACGGCCTCTTCCTCAAGCACTCCCTCCGGCCTCTATGTGCATACTGTACACACACTATACACTCTTTCGTGCTCCAGCGGCCAGAGCTGACGCGCGCATGCGAGCGGGCCGAGCTCAATCCGTTCGACTCCGATAAATCAGCTCCCCACTCGCTCTCTTCACTCTGTCCGCTTACGGAGACATCTTCCACGCCCGCAGAAATGAACGCACTGTGCGCCCTCCGTGGAGTCCGGCAACCGTCTACGTGCGTGTGCGCCTCTCCAGACATCCTCTCTCTCTCTGCTGCTTTTCCGGAGCAGTTTACGGCAACGTAAAAGATAAGTTACGAGACCTCGAGGTCGGCGCCGGTGGTTTTCCTTTTTCGTTCTTCGTTTGTCTTCCTTGAACTGGCGCTGTCTCGAGCCAGCCGAAGCTGCGCCGTGGGTAACAGTATATACGGCCGCCGTGCCAGCGTGCTTTAATCGGTGCGGACCCCCGCCGTGGTCTTGGATGCGTCACATTCTTGCCTAGTCGGCACCACAGGGCCCGCCGCGGTGTTGGAAATAAAAAACGGCCTCGGCGCTGTTGGCGGGCCGCAAAGGTGGCGCGCATCAGGACAAGTTCCGCTGGCCCCTTAAGCATCAAAGAGTTTTGCGTTAAGTGATCGACAGGAAACGAAGAATCACACCAATTTCTCTTGCACAGTTTTGCCGGCACACGGCGCAAGCGGTATAGTGCTGTAGCTCCCAATTTCACACGTTGTGGCAACAGTGAGAAGGGCAGGTGCTTTGCTCGCGTGTACACAGTGACAGTACCGCGCGACTCGAGTGGATCCCAGTTCCCATCTTATCTATTTCTACGTATACGGGATGATTATGCTCTAACAGCTTTCGAGCTTTTATTCCGAAAGCTGAAAGACGTACACGGCAATGCAGGAGGGTATACAGTGAGGCGGACATGTATTTGTAAGGGATAGAGCCTGATGATTAGACGATTAATTAACACCTGTATCTTAGATTTCAAGGTCCAATTATTGAGAAAATGAAAGCCTTTAATGTCAAAGGTGAGCCTCGTTTTTAATTTTGTTTGTTCGGTAGCGGCTGGAAATATCGAATGTAAAAAATGTGAACACGAAAGCTCGTTGGGTTGGCTTGCCTGCAATGCATATTGATATAATGACGTCTTTATGTTGCCAGAACCATGTTAACTTCGTCTACATACTCAAATACGCAAACGACGTCTGTATTTCGCGGACAAAAAATGACGTAGGCGCATTTTCTGTATTCTCACTGCTGGAAAGCCAACCTAACGGCCTTTAAAATGCTTAATATTAAAGTTCAATATTTCAGACCACACTTCAATTTAAGAAAATTTCGGAATGTAAAATTTCCAAAAATGCAAAAAATTGATAACGCAGTGTTAGTTAAGTATCCACGTAATCATCAAGCTCTGTCACGTACATGTCCGCCTTGCATAAATCTACCTGCACAGCTTTTGAGTTCGAAACTATTGAAAAATAATTCTGTATTCTCTGCTAGCATACAGAAAGATAATAATTAAAGGTTGCTGCTGCTCTGAGCCATTAACAAGTGAATGTTTGGCTCTGCAATGCTCAGAACTTCGTCCATTTATGGTCAGGTAGAGTGAGCACACAGTGGGCTGCAAAGAGTACGAAAGACGTTTCGCACTTGGCTGAAAGCCTAATTCGCGACTACGTTACCATGCAGACGCGAAAACACTGCTCATAGCTTAGATATAATTCAGTAGTTAGAAAACAAAGAAGTCTTGGCGCCATTACTGCGAGAGGCTAGGGTCAAAATTCATATTGGAAATCTATATGGGTTTCTGATATGCACTGTATACAGTGCACACCAGCGAAGTCCTTTACACTTTCGAACGAAAGTGTTAGGTTGCCTACTGTGCGTACGGAACGCTGACGTCATTATTAGCTAACTAATATCGAGTGATTCACGTCTTTGTACGCATTACGTTTCTCTGCGCTTCATGCATTTCAGGCTGTCGACATTCCGGAAATGGGGGGCGATTTTACGGGCATTCAAAGCGATCGCTCGCAGGGTGTGGTTTCCTTCGAACACCCACAGTCTGCCTACACATCCACAAATTGTCGAGAAAGATATCAAAAAGCGAGCAACCCCTTTGCGCACGTATATGTTTCCAAAGACGGCCCAAACCTTCACAGAAGGCACTTTTACGCCGATCTGGAAAAGATGAGCCAAAAGCTGTGCCAGCTGGCGGTGCCAGTGGCGTCGTCTATTAAAACGTTACGACCGCAGAATTGCAAATGAAGTTCTACTTCACTGCGCTAGCAATATATATCGTGGTTAATAAAAAAAAAAAAAGGAAAATGAAAAGAAAAAGAATGTACGGGCGTATACACTCGGAGTTCTCGCATGACTTGAGCGTTTGACAGCGTTCCGCATGTCCCTTCGTGAGCCCTCTCCTTCTCAAAATCCAGTGTTTGTTTAGAGCCCAGAACATGAACTGACGTCTTTTTTATTGCCCAGTGGCCAGTGTTCACTCGGGTCTATGAATACCATAAAACAAAACAAAAACAAGCAAATGTGTCTAACTGCCTTAAGGTTTTCTATTTTAGTATGGGCGATACTCGTCCTACGCGAGGTCATCCACACAAATCGAAGATGCATGATGCCGCACTGCCATAAAAAATAAAAATAAAGAAGAGTGGGGAGGAGAGGGATAGGTAGGTGCCTCGACCTATAGTCTTTATTTATAGATATTTACCGCAACGTCTCTAAGCCACCGATATCCGCAAGTCATCAACGATTGGCGCGAAAGGGATTAATTGGGTACGGCAAGCGACCGATTGCATCGCGCTCATATACCTTCCATGATGTCGCGTGTGGACGGTGAGACACGTGTACAAAGAGCTCACTTTGAGAAAAAAAAAAAAAAAAAGGAAAATGTAAACGAGCCTTCGTGCCAGACACGGTCAGAGGCGGCTTGCCAAAGAGAAGCCGTGAAGGCAAGTACACAGGCGGCACGTTTACACGCGTTGTTCACACATACACGAGTCTGAAGGGCCCGTCGCAAACGTCCGCTGCCTAATCCGATCATCGGTATGCACCAGCCCTGGCTTTAGATGGCCGCCTCTCGGTGATGGGGGTCCACTGTACTTAGTGAGATATCAGGAGACGGGGCAGGTATATTTATGAACGTGTATGTTTAAGCTGCACCGCAGGTGGCCGAAATTAATCCCGAGTTTCCTGCTGACGAGTTGCTCGGCCATCGCGCGGCTGCGGCGGCGCTCTGAGACAAGCAGCTGATTGCGGGGAAAAGCCGGGCGAGTTCATACGCGTTTCGAAAAGAAAAAACGAACAAAAAGCGGCGGGGTTCAGGGCTGTACGAGTGGAGCTTGTTATGTAGAAATGTGATGGTCGAGGTGGAGTAAGCGGTGGCGAGCCGAGGGTGAGCATACATGCACAGGGAGAGCGGTCAACTTGCTGCGCACTCTTTCATTATATGCGGCCTTAGCTCTGTGTGCGTTCTTCCTTTACCATACATAACTGCCGCTGCCAAGCACGATTAGCTTCTCTCACCACTGTGTGCCCACGCATGCCGGCACCCCCCCCCCCCCCCCCCCACACACGCACACACATGCGCGCGCGCGCACTTTATCTCTCTTTATCCCTCTCTCCCCCTGAAAATGACGTAATACCTAAAAAAATATCGGCCTTAAGCCTTGTACAAACGGACAAATACTTAGACCATGCTAGCTGTAAACTAGCAATGCTAATGGACTGTGAAGGGATGAATAAATAACAGGGTAAAAATGGAAAATGAAATCATCGCAATAATTCCACTTGACGTTTGTATAGGGCCCCTAGTCATTTATTCATTTTCATTGGTTTGCTGCGGGGTTTAACGTCCCAAAGCGACTCAGGCTATGAGAGATGCCGTAGTGGAGGGCTCCGGAAATGTCGACCACCTGGGGTTCTTTAACGGGCACTGATATCGCACTGCACACGGATGCCTAGCTTTTCGCCTGCACGGAGAAGCGGCCGCCGAGGCCGGGATTCGATCCCGCACCCTTGCGCCCCCTTGAGCCCCCCACTGCACCACCCGAGAGGGGCATCCGTTTTCGTTGATTACTTACTTAAGCGTACTGTGCTATAACGTCTCTCAATACGCTGCGGCAACGGTTGAGACGCAGTTCATATTCAGTGACTATTCACAGCATTGATGCCACTGGAATTTCATCACGCAAGCTCAAGGAAATCACTACTCGCCTCGCCAGCACAGTTCGGCTTCTGATCCCGAAGTTGCGAGTTCGATTTTTTTTCCGCGACGGCTTATTTAGATGTATGTATCGGGAAAATACAAAAACGTCTGAGTGAAAATTCTATGCGATGTCAGCGCACGTTAAAGAACACCGGGTGGTCTGAATTAACTCGGAGATCTTCACTATGCGGCATTTATATGAGCCGCCTCTGGACGTTGAAAGCCGACAATCGAAATAGGAATCACCAGAATATGCAAAACACACTAGCTATAACCTGCAACAAAAATAAAAAACGCAGACTGAGCACCAGTCAGGTACGCAGTTCTATTGTGATAGCGAAAAATGCCAAAAGGAAAGCTTGCTGCCTAAGGGTACATTTCTTGCCCATACGAGCTAGACGGCCGCGTGCAAAACGATTTGAGATTACCCCAGCAGCGATAACTGCGCTAACTTAAAATGCTGCATTGAGGCCCTATAGATAATAAGCTGTGACGCCAGACGGACGAGAATTACGATAGGTATACACTGCATGCATTGTATGTACTGCAACGCCGTACTCGTGCACTTTTTCTCATGTGAAGGCATCCTTTACCGCTTGTCTTTTCTTTTAAAGCATATATTATGATCGCAATGGCAATTGATTTTACAAGGACGTGAAGTATTCGCTTGTGCTCGCGCGTTTCCATCACGTTGGTCGCCCTTGCATACAACATTTGAGATATTTTAAGCGACCAGTGTATACCTCATACACTCAATTGATGATACACACGTTATTAGTGACATTACGGCGGTAACTCGGGTTAATGACATTTTAGTGGAAATCAAGCTGAAGAAATAAGCATGGGCATGGATATGTAGTGCGATGAGAGGATAACCGATGGTCGCCGATAGTGTAAGAAATTGGATTCCAGGGTAAGGAAAGAGTAGCAGGGGGCGGCAGGAAGTTAGGCGGGCGGATGTGGATAAGGAGTTCGCAGGGGTTAAGTGGATGCTGCCAGAACAGGAGCGGGTTAATTGAAGGAATATTGGGAAGGCATTCACCCTTCTGTGGGTATAGTACGGCTGACGATGATGATGATGACGAAAGGATGAACTACAATGAGTGGTAAAACTGGCAAGCAGCATGGACAGAGGAGTATGGCACCGTAAAAAGAGTTTGTATTAGTGTGATAACAGCGCCGGTGAAACTTGGGAGAAAATTGCGGCGTTGTCCGCGTGAAGCTTCGGATTGATTGATTGACTGTGATTGATTGATTGATTGATTGATTGAAAAACGTTTATTCTTGGAGAGTGAAGCCATTCCACCTCCGCCATCCACAAGACCACCATCAGCCATAAAAGTACACGCGCTGCAGCGGAACGAAAAAGCGTTGCCGAAATCGACTACAAGCACGCATTCAGAAGCCCAGCTGCCAGTTCGTATTTGTCTTTAAAATGGAAGGTTGATACAAAAATTGAACCATCGGTGCCCTTGCATTTCAAGTCAGACATGCTACTCCTACACTATGAGCGCTCGAATGGCTTGGTTAAGTAATATTTCAATAATGTGGCAGTTTAGGACTGCATGCTTATCAGTATGCATGGGATAATAGAGGCACGGATCAAGGAATTAAAGATTAGGCGTGTGTTTAGCAAGGTCATGTACGCGAACGAGGACCCGCAAGTGAAACCGCATATGGCAGCCATATTAACGCTGCGCGTCATACCTAAAGGCGGAGGTTAACTGCATGCAGCCCAAGCTCTTTTTTTTTTTTTTTTTTTGCCCGTGCTGTTGCTCTTTTGAAAAAAAAAAAAAACGTGTGCTTTTTATAAAAGTAGTAAGGTTGAAAGTTGAGCGAGTCGAATCTTGTTCACATTGAAGGTAGCGCAAAAAAACGAGGACCAAGGAGTAGACGAACACAGCACGAGCGCATAAAAGACTCAAACTTCTGCTAAGTTTCCGCCACGCGTATGCACTTCTTGGTCTAAAGTTTAACAGCACGCAGACTCTTAATCATGATTTCTTTTTTCTTTTCTTTTTTAAATGCCGAATAGGCTCGTTTTGACACCTAAGTAGGAGCCAGCTTCAACGGGGAGACTCTCAATACACTCAGCAGGCAGGAACAAAAGGCGCTGCGCACACACACCTATCTCAACGAGGTGACGTTCTCTTGTGTCATCAAAACGACTGCCTGAATTGAATAAGGGGGTGATGATTCCCACTCTCACGCTCGAACGCACGTCTGCGGCCGGTGACGAGCGTTGCCTCGGTTTCTGTCTGCAAGCCAAAAAGAAACCGACTCTGTATAGAAGCAATCAGTCTAGCCAGTGATTCATCATCCGGCCTCCTACGACTGTTATTGAAACAGCTCATGAACAGCGATGCTCCTTCGCCAACAAACGGCTCAGCTCGCCTCGATGGACAATAAGCTCAAGGCCTCGGGATCAGTTCTTCTTCCCCTTCATGGGTGCATAAAGAGCGCTAGGAAGAAGAATAAGAAGTGAAGCCAGCACGCGACGTGCGCCGTTTCGCACATCATTAGGCGCTGCGCAGCCGTTGGCCGTGATGAAGGTCGGAGCGACTCCGAGGCGCCTCGAAGGAAGCACGGCCGCGGGTCAACAAAAAGCTCTTTGCGCTCGCCACGGTGGTTGGTCACCTTGCTTGCTTTGCGGGGCCCTGCCTCGGAGCAGCAGTCTTCCTTCCCTCGCTCCGCAAGAACTGAAAACTGTTCCTCGAAGAAATGCGCGCCCCCGAGTGGCACAGCACGCCAAAACGCAGTCAAAAGAATGGCGTTACACATAAAGGGGACGTCGCCAAGACCGAAGGTGACGACGGCACGCATGACGGGGAAAGGGGGGTGGTAGCCAGGCTAGCAGGCAGGGCAGGTCTCTCCAGCGAAAGAGCATCATTTTTGCTCGCCTATTACGTTGCCACAAGAAGAGTCGTCGCGCGGAAGACACGTTCTGAGAGGAGGTTCTCGGCGGAGGTGCGTTCCAACGGTGCCGGACGACTTCCAAGTTCCATCTTCGGAGCGCCGCCATCAGACACTCGACCTCAAATAAACGCTTAAACAAAAATGAGAGAAGGAAAGAAATATCGCAAAGAGAAAGACACGTCGTCAAAGTCAGAGTAAAGAGAAGGAAGAGCAGAGAAGCGTGCAGAAAGCGCAGTCGGTCGTCACCGGGCCAAGCGGCGAAGACATTTGCCACGCGAGCGGCGCTGAAAGGAATTCAAGAGAGCGCCACCATGCAGAGCAGCGGCATGGGCATCAACAGCTGCGCATCATCTTGAGCGCGTGGCGGCGGCGGCGGCTTTGCGGGCGCGTTCTTTTTATTCTTTGACGGGAAAGAAGGCACGGTGCGGAGACTCCGAGATGTCTCTTCTGCCCTGCTGCCGCTTTGAGGCCGGCCGAGCAGTGGCGGCGGCAGCAGCAGCTTCAGAAGGCGCGGTTCTTGGCTCAGCGATTACAGTTTCGCTACGCGCCGCGAACGGACGGCGCACGTGCGGCGTCGCCGCCGCCGCCGCCGCCTTTGTCAGTGCTCTCCCAGGTGTAATCGCGCGGCGGAGACAGAGCACCGCCACCGCCGCGCGCCGATGTCAGCAGCGATCGAAAAGATGAGGAGGCGGAGGGGTTACTCAAAGGCCTGCCGTCGGCTGGCCGCCCCAAAGATCGCTGCCAGAGAAGAGGCACGTGCCTCACCGGGGCCACATCACCACACGAGTGATTTTGGATGGGTGCGTGCCGTTGCTTGCCGGCGTTTCAGGGTTATCCCTGAGTGATATACATTACAGACTTCTTTCAGTCAGGGCTTCGGATTGTTTGCATGTCCAGTCATGATGTCCTCTGAGGCTGCGGTAGGTACGAGAGGAAAGAGACGCCGAGGAGCTCGGTCAGCTTGAATATACGAGTAAAGAGTATGCATAGTACAGATGTGCGTATATGTTGCCACAATGTTGTCTTGCTGTGCTGCAAGACCAAAGACATCGTCGTATGCAGGATTCGACAAAATCCAGGCTTCGGTGTTGTGATGTCGACGCTCCCATTTAAGATCGGCCTCTTGAGTGTTCAACTTTATTTTATTCCGGAAGTTGAGCGGGATTTACACTGCCTGCAGGAGATGCGAGAAGACATCGAACTGCCTGAAGCCACGTCTAACCCCCTTCTCAACTTTAAATTAGTCCCATTCTCGCTGCAAACGCAACAGAAACTGCGCATGTGAAATATTTGAGAATACAAAGTTGGGCGGGGAATTGGGGCGAGGAAGACAGCCGGGACAAAATGAAATATGCAAAAAAATAAATAAAACCCCGCAAAAGCAAGTTTTTGCAACGAAAAAATTCGAAGACATAGATACAGTTCAAGAGCGACCGTGAATTGCAGCTTGCGCCAAGTTGCGTCAAAAATGCGAGTGCCACTAATGAATGAATTGAATGAAAAACGTTTATTAGCCTGGTACCTAATTCAATCAAAAGAGGAGGCAAATGTAGAAAATAAAAGAGAAACGACAGATGTAGTCGAGCTCGTATAATTCGAAGGATATTTTGAAATAATTGTATATAGCGGCAATTCAGTATAAGAAACATAGGAGTATATCTGGAGGCAAGAACATATATATACGTGACAGCGGGACTCGGCCAGCCTCGCATGGAAACCGCGGTGGGCGGTGTTTTGAAATTATTATACGATGTGCAATTTACTTACACATACATTATGAACATAATGATCACATTGAAATCAAGTTTCAGCCTGCTCCCCCAACGCATTCGGCAGCGAAGCGCGCCAAGCACACTATGCGATTGTCGATGGTAGGCTTTACTTAGGCTGGCTTCACCGTAAGACAGCGATGTGGCGTGAAAAATGAGTATACAGAGACCGAAGGCCACACCCCACAATCACCTCGTCAAGATGCTGCCGCCAGCAAGTGCCCAAGGTCATGCAGCAGACCCATGCTCAAAAGTGATCGAAGAGCGCTCTTAGGAGAAGCGACACTTACAGGGGCGCGGCACGCCATTCGATATATTGAATGACCGGCGAAATTCTGGTTACGTATATAACGCGAGTATTTTATATACATTCTTTTTTGCGTACGAGTTTGAAGATGATGTATATAGTTCAGTATATCCGGGTTTGAATGCATATTCACTGCGCACTCGATGACGGCAATTTTAAGACGTCATATGGTATATAGGGAGTGAAGATCACCTTTATAGATGAATTACAAGAAACGTCGTAGTGAACGGCTTCGTATTAATTTCAGCCGCATATCACTCGTGAAAGCGCACTGATGTCTTGGAATTTCATCTCCTTCTAAATGCGGCCGCTGCGGCTATATGTGATTCGTGGCCATGACGTCGGGCTCCGCACTTGGCAATAGAATATATATAAGGCTATTGAGTGCCTTAAATTCTTCCCATATCTCTAGTTATTATTAAAATTTAAGAGCACTGTAGAATCTGCATTGGGGTAATGCGAAAGCACGGATGCTGCTGCTGATTGCTTCTGGTTGCTTCTAGTTAATTAATTCACTTCTTGTTTACCCACTTTAGTCTTCGGTATTTTCAAATTGCCTGCCAATCCCTTCCTATGCCCTTTTTCGGCTCTGCTTCTGGTTGCGTGACGTCACATCCCTGACGTCACCCTAATTGACTGACTTAATTGCCTATTTTAATCTTTGGTACTTTCAAATTGCGCGCCAATCCCTTCCTATGCCCTTTTTTGGGTCGACTTCAGGTTGCGTGAAATCACGTCCTTGACGTCACCTTAACTGACTGATTTATTGAACTATTTTAGTATTTGATATATTCAAATGTAGCGCCAAGCCATTCGTTAATGAGACCATTTTCGCCTTTACTTTTACATGTTTGCCTCTAATTAATTACCTAATTAATTTAGCGGCCTAATTATTTTTCGGCAACAACATTACGTCACTCTATTGATTGACACCACTCATTAACCTCTACCACTTCTCAATTACTCACAACTGCTGCGGACACGATTTTGCTGACGCGGTCTGCGTACAGAAATCTGTCAGCAAAGCGAAGTAATGCTTTCGCTTTGATAAGAAAGTAATTATTAACTGACATCCACCCAAGCGCCGCCATACGACTACAAAGGAAAGTTATACAGCTTTCTCAGAAACTTTGCAGTTAAAGAAAAATTCTTCCCGAGGCGGGGATCGAATCCGGGACCACTTATTATGTGATATACACATGCACAGCAACAATACTATATATACAGAAATGGCTGAACATGACAGAAGCTTTGAAAAGCCCTCCCAGAGCATGCTTATGCTCCAAAAGCGTATCACAGGTTCCTTCCATGCTTTGCATCAACGCACGTACATCCCCTGAATACTGAAATTATTCGAGCATCGATCATCATCGGTTTCGTTATGGTGCCAGGGTTTAACCTTGCCGCAGCTACACTCGTTTTTTTTTTTTTTTTTTCCCTCAGAGGGTTCGTTTCTAGAATCGGTTGTGTAACATGGGATAATGTAGGCCTCTTGGTTATTCAATTTATTACATTTTGCGCGTGTAGCAGCATTAATCAGAGGGAAAGAAAATGCGGAAAGAACAAAGGCAGCGCAGTAGGCCAGAGCCCTTTCTCCTATATTGCTCCATTTATCATTACGTAAACTCCTGATTCTGCCTCATAAAGACACACGGCACGTTCACCAGAACAAGAATTGCGACCAGCCTATCTGTTCAGGCACCGCTTTTTTCTGCAAGCTAGGCAGAACGAATCATTAACGCTATAAAGAATCGCTACGTCTCAGCCTAATGGTTATTGCCGACACGCGGCCTTTGCGCATTACCGTTAGCCGTTATCGTGATCTTCGCCATCGATCGCTGACGTTCGGTGCCAAGTTGATGCTTATCGCTCAAGGAAAGCGCTGCAAACATCCCGGACGCTCCTTTTGTACGTTTGCCATTTTAGCAATATCCATGGTTCTCATGTAAAGAGAATGACTATGTACTACATCGTGGTGGTGAAAATAAATTTATTATTATTATTATTATTATTATTATTATTATTATTATTATTATTATTATTATTATTATTATTACTATTATTATTATTATTATTATTATTATTATTATTATTATTATTACTATTATTATTATTATTATTATTATTATTATTATTATTATTATTATTATTATTATTATTATTATTATTATTATTATTATTATTATTATTATTATTATTATTATTATTATTATTATTATTATTCGGCCCTAAGGGTGATGTTTTTGTGAGGATGCCACAGCGTCGTTAGTGATGGCGCTTTGCTAAGGGCTAATCCTGTCCGAAGATGCCCGCCGTCCGTGGTCGCATGCAGAGCAGGAGTGATCCGAGTGAAATCCTTAGAAATGAGCACCAAAGGTGCTCCGCCTAAGCGAAGCTGCTCGTGCTCCACGTAAGCGAAACTGTGCCCCCAAGATCCACCTGAGCGAAACTCTGTCCATGCTCAACCTGAGCGAAAACCCTGTCCAAGAACCACCTGAGCTAAACTCTCTTCATAGTCCACTTGAGCGAAATTCTGTCCAAGGTCCACTTGAGCGAGATTCTACTCATGTAAACTGCGAAATTCTATCCTGAGGAAAACTGCCCAATGCCCAGATGCGGGCTATGAGCAAGTGAAACACTGAATGCCGATATTTGCACTTACCAGTGGGTTGAAATGTCGGCTGCATATTCTACGCTGCAATTGGAGTCTCTTATTAGTTTTGATCACAAAATATTAATTCAACAGTCATTTCAGTGGCAACCATTCTGGTTTACTTGTACATGCATGACGTTGACTACTGTATACGAAACTAAAGATGTATTCGCAGACGCCACAGCAATAAAAGTGGTTGTTTTACGGAAAATAAAGCGGTCCTTGCATGCCTCCCACGATATAAATAATGAAAAGGAGCTCAGCGAAGGCAAAATTACTGCAGCCTTCGGAACGGTGATGAGCGAAGATGGTTCCGAATTCCCTGAGAACGTTATAACGACTATTCATATATCGTAGGATTACTTCTGAAAAGTATAATTAACGTTAGTTAATAATTAGTTGTATAAGAATCGGAAACTGTAATTACACTACAAATTGGCGCTGAATAAAAGTGCCGACATTATAAATTACAGTTACTTCTGGAAATAACTTAGTTACTTTTAAATTACTTTTCCACTTTTGCACGCATGAAAAGAAGCCCACTATATAGTCTCGGGTCCAAAAGGAAATTCAGATTTGTTAATTTATTGCACTGCAGGAGCAGCGTATTTTCATAGTTAGCATCTAAAATTTTACCCCGCTCGTAAATAAGGGTGTTTGTTATGGCCCATGCTAAGTACTTACTCTGCTCGCGCACTCATTTACGGCCGCCCGGTTTTGTACACTGTGAAAAGCCTTCCTAGCAACGTGTATAGCTAAAGAATCTTGGTCACGTGACATCTTTTATTTGTGCGCGTGCGCGTGGTCGGTGGCGCTTGCTTTAAGCGCTATTTCCTCCTTCCATATATTTCAGTGACGCGTTATTTTCTCCTTCCAATGCAACAATATACGTTGTTGCGTTGTCTCTAATTTTAGCTGAACTCCTTTCCTGAGCCTCCATATTTCTCCGCCATATATAGGCGAGATCGGTAAGGTGGAATCATGATGGAGGCACGGAATTATGGCACTTTCTTTTTCTATTAGGGCTTCAGACACGTACGACCTAAAGGGGTACTACGAAAAAAAAATAACATTGCATAATAAGATTTTACGCCGATGCTGCGTGCCCAGACAGTCTTACGCATCTGTATTCATGCGGGGTGCTCCGTATTGCTCGCTATCGAGATCACGTCTAAGCGGAGTAACGGCTATTAGGTCAGGTAACGCGCGTCAGGCTTTGCTAATGGGGCGATTACGCCCATCGAGGAGCACCAGGAATGAACTCAAAGCTTTCCCATTCTTCATACAAAGCAACGGAGACTTAAGGTAGCATGAAGGGAAGAACCGCAAGTATCAAAGCTCGACTTTAGTAAGTGACTCCATACGCTTCAGTAGGCTACGAAGGCATCCTGTTAAAACCTGCCAAGAAAATATTGAAGCTGGAGCCCAGGAGGATATTTCAATCCCAACAAAAAGTGACACAGAATTTAATCGCGTCAATGACAAAACTTCCACGGCAAATGCATGCATGAACAGTCACGAGACAACGTTCACGCAGTGTGCGAAACCGAAGCCTATCATTGCGATGTCAGTGACAGTGCATAGCATGTAACAGTTTCTCCTCGGCTTTTCCCGTAGAGGGCATCTCGCCTTGAATCTAATCGTTCTTAAGGAGGGGGTTGTGAGCAATCCCAGGTGCTATTTGATGACGGGTACATTACTTGCTCTCCCAGGCGCGAATAATTTTCCAGAAAGTCCTTCACAGCGAGGTGGCTGACCCCGTTTTCAAGTGTTGCCACTCTCGCTAAACGCAGCAATTAGAAAACATCTTCGACCGAGGCACCACGCCTCTCCCTGCGTTTTTTCTCCACGGGCGTGGCTTGTATCCGCCAGCAACCATGCCTGTGCTGCCGTTTGCGTAGTCTGTGTTTTCCGACGAGCGCATCTTTTTGCTTATACAGTTGTCGCACGTGTGTTGTAAACGGAGGTATATACCGGCTGTCCCAGCTAACTTGAACCAAGGGTTACAAAATAAAATATTTGACGTATGTCAGTGAAACCAGTTCCATACAACTACAAGCCTGCTTGCGTACTACAGGCAATTTTTTGTTTTGCAATTACTTAATTGGCTAATTATGTTAATTTTTCTAATTTATTTAATATTCACCTCAAACGAAAAATGTTAATTAGAAGGTTGTAGAACACCTTCAGAAACCCCCATTCCATTAATTGCGATAAAGAAAGTCTAACGTGTATCTTTTTTTCCGGGCTCAAAAGAAAGCCCGTGAAATACAAATTATACCACGTGACTAGCGCATTTGAGCGCCGCGATTGTGGTGCTCAGTGGAGGTTTGAGCGAACTAAATCAGCTGCGGCCGTGACCCGATGGTCCCGTTGCAGCAGCAGGCTGAAATGTTGGCGATGGTTGGAGCGAGCTCGCCCGTCGCCACCGAGATCTTGGCAAGGCCTGCGCACCCCAGCAGCCTACGCCACGACAGGCGGATGGTGATAAAGTACCAGCAAATGAAGGTGCGAGCGCGAATCTGAGTGAGTCACATAATGTCATCTCGCCCCTTTACCCGCGCCTGTACGCGCAGATTCAGTGGCTGATACCTTATCGCTCATCCGCTTGTCATGACGTTCGCTGATGGGAGAGAAGGTGATGCAAAGGGCTTGTTAGAATCTAGGTGGTGTCGGCTCGCCGCGCTCGCTGCTACTTGCACCATCGCGTGAGCCGGCGGTCTGACGCTGGTGAAGAAGCCATCGCAGACATATCGGCCCACCACTTGAACGGGGCCGAGGAGACACGGCCGCAGCTGATTTTGTTCACTCAAACCACGACTGAGAGCACCACAATCGTGGCGCGCGAATGGGATAGTCACGTGGTTTTATTTGTATTTCGCGGGGTTTCTTCTAAGTCCGGAAAAAAAACATATGCGTGATGTTTTCATTATCGCATTACTGGAATGGGGGTTTCTGAAGGCGCTCTCCAACTTTCCCATTCGCATTTTTGGTCTAAAGTCGTTGTTTAAAAAATTAGAAAAATTAACATAATTAGCCAATTAAGTAATTGCGAAACAAAAAAATTGCCTGTAGTGCGCAAGGTGGCTGGCAGTTGTATGCAGCTGGTTGCACTGACTTACCTCAAATATATTATTTTGTAACCCTTGGTTCAAGTTAGCTGGGACACCCGGTATACGAAGGCAGGATCTATAGCAGCGCAAATACTATCACCGTGGGGGGTGCAGAATTTCTTAGGAACCATGTGTAAAATGCTCCCAGTGTGGAAACTGAAGGCAGCCACTAAAATGCACATGCAAGCCGGAAAAGTTGAATCACGAGGTAGGGAAGCACGAGTGCAGTAAAATCTCATTAAACCCCGTTATTTAGAAATTAGGATATTTCGGAAACACTGTCCAGTCTCGTCAAACGTATATATGGCGTGTTGGCCTTGCTTCGGTATATTTGGACAGGAGGTGGAGCGCGCATGCGCACAGGGCATGGGATAGCGACAATGATGAGTGAGCGACTCGGTTCACCTGACACTATAGGAAGCTTGCAAGAAGTGACGCATGCTGGGCAGTCCGTTGACAGCATGCAGAGGACGCAGGTGTAGGCAGGCTGTAGGGAATTGACCGGGCTATAATGCCTTGTAGTTTTCGACGGTCCACCAAGCAAACGCGCTAACTCGTGCACTGCCTTATACGTGCGTGTAAGATGTCGGCAGATTCTTCAGGAACGTAAGCGTCGACACTGTGTCCGAAAGGTCGTGCGCGAGTGCGGCGTGGACCTGCTCACGCTGCTCGCGGACGACTGCATTAATTATGGGTTTATATTTTTGGCCGCTTGCCGACATCGCCGATATCGTCGACATTCATGAATTTCTTTTGAAGACCAGTTTGGTGCTTGCCCAGATTGGCGTCGATCTCGCGCGCGTCTGTTGGTTCTTGCGAGCCATTCGCATCGGCGTCGCTCAAATTTATCGCGCGCCTGTGTATTTTCGGTATCCTGAGGAACATGCAGTCAGCCTGTGCGGTCTTCAGTTCCTTCGCTTTGCTGTGGGTTTGGCTGTTGTAACCTATCACAAACAGTATACCACCGCGCCGGCGCCATCTGCGCGTATTATGCGGCCTTGTCAACAAATCCGGCTGTGTTGCATGTGCGATTGCTGCGTCGTCTGCTATACAAGCACGACAACATGGCTGACTATAACAGAATACATCGCCTCGCGTAAGCTCCCTATATAATGAGTGCCGTTGATTGGTGCGCAACTAGGTGTAAAGGCTTTTTACCCATTCCTATGATCATCACTCGAGGAAGCTGTATATATGACGATGTGCATATCTAATTTCTTGCGGTATATACGCCATTTTCCTTCTTCTCTTCTTGCTCGCGCGTCTCGCGCGTAGCCTGCGATCTCTTCACATTACGGCATGTGCGTGTTCGCACGATATGCTCTTTTTTCTTTTTTTTTAGTGTGCCGATTACATATATATTTGTTCTCGGTAAATATGCTATTGTTGAGTACCTTACTGTTAGTTTGACGATTGTTCGGACTTTGGACTTTTGAATTTCGCGACATTGTTGTAGGGTGTCCTCACACACACACACACACACACACACACACACACACACACACACACACACACACACACACACACACACACACACACACACACACACACACACACACACACACACACACACACACACACACACACACACACACACACACACACACACACACACACACACACACACACACACACACACACACACACACACACACACACACACACACACACACACACACACACACACACACACACACACACACACACACACACACACACACACACACACACACACACACACACACACACACACACACACACACACACACACACACACACACACACACACACACACACACACACACACACACACACACACACACACACACACACACACACACACACACACACACACACACACACACACACACACACACACACACACACACACACACACACACACACACACACACACACACACACACACACACACACACACACACACACACACACACACACACACACACACACACACACACACACACACACACACACACACACACACACACACACACACACACACACACACACACACACACACACACACACACACACACACACACACACACACACACACACACACACACACACACACACACACACACACACACACACACACACACACACACACACACACACACACACACACACACACACACACACACACACACACACACACACACACACACACACACACACACACACACACACACACACACACACACACACACACACACACACACACACACACACACACACACACACACACACACACACACACACACACACACACACACACACACACACACACACACACACACACACACACACACACACACACACACACACACACACACACACACACACACACACACACACACACACACACACACACACACACACACACACACACACACACACACACACACACACACACACACACACACACACACACACACACACACACACACACACACACACACACACACACACACACACACACACACACACACACACACACACACACACACACACACATATATATATATATATATATATATATATATATATATAAAGAAATTAAAGGAGCGAACAGTCTACGAGTCCAAGGCAAACGTGTGCACTCACCAAAGCTATTAAAGGGTATCGGAAATGTCCGTCGAAATGGTGATAATAGCGATGCTGCATTTATTGATAATGATGGTAGTAACAATGACAACTACCGTGTATTTAGTTGATAATGATGACAGTAGAGGTAGTGATGATGATAGTAGGAATGCAAATGACGATGCAATCACTGAAAACAGTCCTGTAAAGTGGCTTTCGCCTTTTCTTCTCTTAAGGAGACTTAAGCGCAGTCTTGTATCTGTCTTTTACATGGCAAGCTGCTTCATGTATATATACTCTTTTGGAAATCTGCTACATGCTTTGCTGGCTTTTCGTGTTACATCACCTTAAATAAGATCATATGTGTTTTTTTTTTGTTTGTTTGTTTACTACCTAAGTTGTCACTGTGCAGCACACACGCCATGATCGGCTTTATACTAGAGCTTCAGTTATCTTCAGTCGTCTTTTCACTTTTTTTTTTCTAAGATAACCCAAATGAGTTCAGTTCCACACCCAATAGCGAACGTACGCATTCCGAGTACTATAGGTATATCGCCAGAGCAATCTTCAAAGTATACGTCAACCACAGATAGTGGGCCTTTATCGACATGAACACTCAGTGTTCCCTTTACATACTTTGTTTTAAGTTTTCTGCTGATAGATAATAGTCGACGTTTTCGCGAAAATTTCATTTAGAAGCTGTGAATAATTAACAGGATATACTAAAAGGAAAGGTTAGTATAGGTTTCCACTGCTGTAGAGTTGAAAATGTCTACTCACGACAGGCATACATAGGGGTACCACTGGGTGCCACTACCAACTTTCACATCAATACCTTCGTAACAAGAATGCATTCTCAATTACCGCAAGGAACAAACAAGCTAGCTGATAAGTCACGAGTACCAAAGAAATCACTCTCCGGCTGGGAACATAGCTCGGGATGCGGACTAACCGCGGGAAAAGGGGGACGGCAACCGAAAGAAGGGAAGGATGCCGTGTTTCAGCATATAATAACCTCGGCGCCAGGGGGACGCGTGCGCGGGGAAAGAGGAGGCAACCGATCCGCTGCCGCGCCTCCGAGCGCGAGGCGGTGTTGAACCGCAGATACTGGAGTCACGATCCGCCATTCAAGGAGTCCGCACTCCCGAGCTGCGGGCGCCGCTGCTCCCGCATCTGCGAGATGGGGCGTGGAATCGTCGCGGCACCTTTTATGAACTGCATGGCAACCAGGAGACGTGAGGGACGAGGAGGAGGAGAAGGAGGAAAGGGCAGGCGGGAATACATGATGGGTGGCTGCTCATACAGCGGTGCCGAGAGTAGCTTAGCGGTTCCTGTGGGTATCCTCAACACCTGGATCAGGAGCAGCCATCTCGTGCTCTCTCTGCGCTCAAGCGAGGAAGCATCTGCGTACCCCCCCCCCCCCCCCCCTCATCTGCCGCCCGTCCACTTTCCTGACTCACACCTTTTCTATGCCCTTTTTTCTTGCGCATCATTGCTGATACGAATTTCGTGATAATCAGCGGTCGGAGGACTTGCGCATAGAAAGCTTTCTTTTTCTTTTTTTTTTCTTTCCTGTACTTTGAATGCTTTATAGCTGTGACAGGAGGGAGCTGCTCGCACTTCGAGGTCATGCATCATGCATGCGATACCTTTGCACCGAAGTCATTTTCTCTTTCCTCTTCACATGCTCTCTCTCTATCTCTCTCTCTACGCCATTCGTCGCTGCAGGCGTGATTGCAGCTTCCCTTCTGGTTGTTTTACCGTTTACAGCTGTTACACTTCCTTGATTATTGCACATGTATGGTAGCCCAGAAAGGCCTTGGAAAGGCTAGGGCTCACTGCTTTTATAATTAGCAAGCTCTATAGCCCACAACGAGTGAACACCGTGCAGTTAATGTATAGAAAGTGAGAAGGCTCGAAACTCACTCTGTGGTTAAAGACAATTAATATAAAAGAATTGTTATTTCAAAATATCCGGGAATTATGAATTCTGCCATACAAATAAGGTCCACTATGTCGAGCATATAATATACTTAATTACCCTTCCTGACGTTTCCTGTTACCTATAGTATATAACAGTTTTATAGCAAACTCTGAACACAAACCGTCATTCATGTGTAGGCGCAGTCCCAATGACGAAAAGAGAAATGGACGTAATGGTTCACAATAGAAGCATTTTCCGTTTATCCTTGCAGCTCCAGTATCCGCATTGTTCCTACAATTGTTTTACGTCGTTCGGCGCCTATGTAGGTCGTTGCCAAGCCGAAGCTATTCGCCCGAATACCGGGCAAGCGCCTCCTCGATCCTCATTAATTGGCCGTTCGCACGAAAATCGTGATCTCGAACCGCACATCCCCGCATTGCACGTCGATACACAAACACGCACGCACACTCTACATACGTGTACAAGGGCAACCCGTGTCGTCGCCTCTGACTCAGGCCATGAAAGAAACCGCCGCAGGGCGCGGCAGCACCACTCTCGCCATGCGCGCCTCGCGTGAGCAGAGATAACAACTCCGAGAAAAACGGATCTGCCGCCCCGAGAAAAGCAGCCAGGCAGTTTCGCTGTCGTAACTCCGGTAGTGCATGAAAAGGGCAACCACGCGGTCTTGCTGCGTGATGTGTACCGGATGAAAGTCAGTAAAACATACAAGACGATGTGGACGCGGCGAGGCTACTTGCCTCGGTGTTGCTGCGGAATGGTAAGAAGACGTCGATAGTATCAAAATGCCCGGCACCCCATGAAACAGCTACACGCACGGCTATTTGTGGCCAAGGTGAAATCGTGAACGTTTATGTGTGTATTGGCGCGTGGTGAGTCGCGCATCCATCCTTGCGCTCTGCACTCATCCGATTCCGAGAACCTTCCTCTGTCCAGCAGACCACGCGCGGGCCGAACAATCATTCTTTTTTTTTTTTTTCCTTCGTTCAAAATCGTGACCTGCTCGAGCAGAAACTGACATGGCTTGGCCTAAAATCGGTAGCCACGGCTCATTAAGTGTGCGGTTTCACCTGGGATTACAAGTTCGGAATATCCTGTACCGACGCGCGCATCCTTCGTAGGCATACAAGCAAGCTGAAAAAAAAAAAAAAAAAAAAAAAAAAGGTTACCTGAAATGTATTAGCGGAAGGCTGATTTGTGTTTCATAACTTCTACTTATCACTTTATCTGATCTCCTTTATGGTTTCAGTGTCGATGCACCGATTACTGAGATCAGCGAGCATGCAGTGAAGGTTGTGAATATAATCCAGCGACAACTCTGCAGACAAAAAAGAACAAATAATGGTAGAATGGACGATCTGATTTTAGTGCGAAACTTCAGATGGCATTTAAAATCTCACCACGGCATTCTGAGCATTCTTTATGCTTGTATTTTGTGTCCGATTTATACTTGAACACTTGCGACCCGAGAAAAGTGAATGTTAGTTGCTCATTTCAATAATAGGACTTCCACAGGGGCCAGTTGAGAACAGAAAATAAGCCCGTTCGCTTAAAAATGATTGCTAAAAAGGCTAAAAGAGAGATCATGATTATGTTCTCATTGGTAATCAACTAGTTATGTGGAAATACGTTAATAGCACTTGTTCGGACTTCGGACACATATCACTGCTTGAACCCGCCGTGTTCGAAGCGTTCTTGCTGCAGGCAATGACTACTCGATGCGAGCCGTAGGAAGACGCAGTGTTTATTACGCGATTCCTGCCTTTAATGCTATATTTACACCAACTGGAAGAGCTTCTATTGTGTGTTCGATTTTGTTTTGCGTGTTTATATGAATAAGACGTGCACCTAGCTTGAGTATACTTGTTGCAGGCTCCAGAGAGCGGCGATATACTCAGTAAGTTTAGAGGCATGACACTGCTATTAAGTGAATGTAATTCCTCTTAAGAAGCTCGTGAGGAAAGTGTGTCTGATATTTGTGTTTTGGAGTACAGTTTCAAGGAAGTTTTTGTTGCCGTATGGGGCATCGATTTGCGCTGATAAATCACCCAACACATTTTGTTTTTCCTGATTAACTGGGATACACATCAGCTCAGTGTCTTTTTTAGTTCCTATCGCAAACCTCCAATTTCCAACAATTAATTATTTGGAACGCTGTGTGCGCACTAACGCTCGTAAACAAAAACACTCGTGTTCTTTATCATCCGAAGCCCACGGGTGTTTTGGCCGCTTTCATGAACACCTGTCATACCTCCGAGTTGCCACTGAGAAGTTTGGATGTGCCTACGGTAAATAAAAGATAAATATCCACTTTTCATGCCGACCACACGAGAGCGCCGGAGGACGACTGTCACTTTTTTCCTGTCTCCGGGCGCGCCCACAGCTCGAGGACCCGACGGTATGCTCACCTCTAGCGCCTCGCGAGAGAGCCGGATAAGATTGGGGCGCGAGTAAATGTCACCGAGGTGACGACATCTTCGAGTGTTGACACGTTTTCCGGTAGCGGCATTCTCGACTCGCATTACGGGCGTTGATAACGGAAGCGGTCTCGCGCTTAGTCCCGTTCTATTTCTTCCACTTTATGACAATTATTACCGTGAGCAGAATTACAGCGCCAGGTTGCCACGAAAGAGTGCAACGTATGCGAGCTAAATTAGTTGCTGACGGAACAGGAGGTATATATCTGTGTAAAGAAGTGTGCCGGTCACAAGACTGCACTGACAAAATCCGGCAGATGTGTGGCGCGTACACATTTATCTCTTGCAAGTAATAATGGTACGGTAGGGTGCATGATGACCCAAGGTTTAGTGGAATCCCCCGATAATGAATATAATTGTAATAGCGGAGTAACTACTCAATAGCATACATCGAAAGCGAAGCCATACGCCTCTAAAGGAAAGCTATGTTATTTAACAGACATTTCAGATGAAGAAATATTCGCCCTGTTTCCGGTCCCACTGTACTCTCTTCGAGTTTGCCATTTCATTCTCACCACGCCCGGATGATAATGACCGATCTCCCCACGTCGGCCGTCAGTGTTTTGCACAGTGTGTACATGCGTGCTTCGTAAACACTTACATGGACGCAGAGCAATTGCGGAGGCCTGCCCGATGTGCTCAGTGACCAAAGTGCCGAGTGCTCAGTGACCAAAGAAATTTGCGGGTGGGCCTCAAGCAAACTACTGTATATTGTGCCATAGTATATAAATTTCTTTTTATTTTTACCTACTCTGTCCTTTCTCCATATATCGCTCACCTCTTTGATTTCCTCTACCCCTTCCTCGCTATCCCTTTATTTCCGCCGCACCAGTTCAGGTTCTTCAGATATCAGATAGCAGATAGCGGATACCGGGGCTGCCAACATCTTTTCCTTCCTTTTCTATATATAATAAAATAACCACTACAACAACCACCACACCACCCCATCTCGAAACTCCAACCCTTCTAGAGAGCAGTGGGAGGCCATTCTGAGCAGTGATGACCCACAAGACCGGCAACTTCTGGTGAACACTACTGAAGCTGCGCTGAAGCCCAATGGATTGCCGGACTAGCAGGTCATCCACCCATCTAAAATAGCCTTTGGAGACAAATAGATTTATCCATCCATCCAACTACAAAGTTTCTGTGAAAGCTGCATAGCTTTTCTTTATAGTCGTATATGACTGCGCTTGTATGCATGCTAATGAGTAGTTACTCCCGGCTATATATCCCACCTTGGAGTATTCTTCTAAACATTGGACACACACCGTTCCCACTCCAGACGGTCGATCACTTCGCTACCACCGTATAGCATCTGATCTGCTATCTTCCCGGTGAGCCAAGTTGCAGAGTGACTGCCTCAGTGAGTCGTAGGTCCAGGGTTCAAACCCCGAATCAAGGGAATCTTTTTTTTCAACTACTATGAACTTTCTGTGAAAACTGTATAGCTTTCCTTTGTACGGCTGCTCTGGGGTCGTTGTAAATGAGATGAGTTACCCCATTATTACCAATGTGTTTCCCCTCGGAGGATTCCTCTAAACACTGCACATTTCCACATTGAGTTGCTCAGTTTGCTCCCACTCTACCAACTTATCTACTAGCCTTCATGATCCTGATTAACTACTTTGGTAGAGCGACAGCCCCGATGAAGGGGTCTGTGGACAACTTGGATATGAGCTGGCTTCCGTTCTGGCTTCCGTGCTGGAAGCCAGAACGTCAACAGAAACCTGGTTCTTCCCTGGTCAGAGACTTTTGTTTCCTCCAAATAAACAGGCTATATATAGTAAAATAAAAAGCTGCAAATAGGAATCTGTTTTGAATTAAACAGTTATTCGTGAATATTCGTGAATATATGAGAGGTCCTCGGAAGACTTTTTTTAGGGCCTTCGAGAAGGAGAGATCTCAGAGGACAGATGGTTATCCATGAAGCCACGATTCTTAATAACGACCTAAATGAAAGCCATGCAATGCTCTAAATAATGTTCAGTTATAGAACTGTAACTATAATTATCTGCACGAGTTTTAATAAGTAGCTAAATGAAACCAATTGTACACTTGATATGAGTGGGTTAATGAATAAGAGAACCAGGAAAACACTGATATCATTATATGTGATATGTAATAGTCTATCATATATGATAGATATAATAGACTAGAACACTGGTGTTTAGTTGAATCAGCTTTATTTTAATTCGTCGCTCAGTAAGAAAATAAGGTAATGCATGCGATAAGATGAGCGGATAGGGGACAAGATGATAGGAAGGCGGCAGCATAACTGTAGATAAGTAACCCAACGTATACCTACCCGCATATATTTCTGAAGTGTAGCGCCGACTCCCATACACAGAACTAAAGGCCACAGCTATCTAAAGAATAATCCTTCCAACAGTGACTCACTTTCATCTCCGCACAGTACACCTACAAACAAGCATTTACGTTCCGCATCCCATGGCTTCTGCGAAAGCACAAAACTAAACTGTCAAGAGAGAAGGGATACAGGCTCGGTCTCTCAATGGTTCTCACCCGTATAGGACACGTATACGGCTTCGCTTCCCGTAGGGAAACGCGTATCTTTGATCTATACCAAGCAGATCGACGCTATCGCCACTATACCGTCGTCACGAACGTGTGTTCACGGGCGAGAGCAGCTGCACTCTAAATGCCGCTCATCCTGTGGGAAGTGAAGATTCGGCGAGCCCGCCCAACTACCGCTGGGCCCTGGCTACCGGAAAGAACTTTTTCTATGTACACACAGCGTGCGGAACTCGGGGGAAGAAAACAAGCTGCGGTGTCGAAAACGAAGTCTGCACTCAGCTTGCGTGGCGGGAACGTCCTTCGAAGCTTACTCGCCTGTGGAAAGAGGATTGGCGGCCCGTGAAAGTTAATAAGTTCTTTCGTGACTACCATTTTCTTCATTTTTCTTTCTTCTCACCCAGAAGCAGATATCTGTTCCATTGGCACAATGCATGGCTTCTGGTACTCACGACTTGGGACTATTTGCCTCTGCAATTGCGGTCGCCTGACTTAGGTGTTCTTTTGAACCATATTTGTTTTTATTTTACTTACATAATTTGCAACATCTGCCTCAGGTGTCCGCAGTTAAGCGGGAAAATAGCGGGAAAGGTGGGTTCAGCTGTGGTGCGCGTTCTGAGCTCCTCACAAGGTTTCGGAACAATGTAAGGAGCCCGCCAGAGCCTGTGAGAACCGAACCTCG
Organism: Amblyomma maculatum; assembly: GCF_055883805.1. Taxonomy (NCBI): domain Eukaryota; kingdom Metazoa; phylum Arthropoda; class Arachnida; order Ixodida; family Ixodidae; genus Amblyomma; species Amblyomma maculatum. Next base: position 329,220,157 of record NC_139344.1, read on the forward strand.
AGGAAATAATTAGTGATACGCCTCTAAGAGAAATGCGGAATAAAGACAGGTGAGTATCGAGGTCACGGATGCTGTGGTCGCCAAGAAAATAGAATAAACCATCGCATGAAAAAAAAAAAAAAAGCACGTGACTCAGACCCATATTGTAACGCAAGTATATGTTGAAAGCGCGTACGTCCGCCCATATATTTATATATGAGCCTTTGTGCTGTATAAGAACTAGTTTTCATTATATTAAGATGTCCCAAAATGACCGGATTCTTGACAAGCAAGGACATCTTTTTTTAATGCTCGTGTAATAAGCGATGTCTACCGACGTTGACATCGCTTTGTGTCAACGAAAGAAAGATTTGATGTTGGGAAAGGTTGAGGGTCGCCGGAGAAGGGGTAGGCAGCGAACGCGATGGTTAGATGGCATCCTCGAGGCGCTGCAGATGAAGTTATGTGATGTTAGGAAGATAGTGAGAGACCGGAAAGCGTGGCGTGACATGGTCCATAGGGTCACGAAGAGTCGGACACGACTGAACGACTGAAGTGAACTGAACTGAACCGACGTTGAAGTGCCATGTTGGAGCATTCACTTCGCACTATACTGACATCGAATATTGCAGCTGTTACATAGCGCAAGACGTTTCACTACAATTTGACAAATTTCAGCGCTGAAAAAAGAGAATAACGGGAAAATTGAGGTTCTTCATGAGTAATGGAAATAATCCTAAGGGCGTAGTTGGCAAGTCTGTGGGCATTCGCCGTCAGCAGAAAACTTTAAAAAATGGTCCATAGGTTTTACATAGACTTTTATACACTCTATTGACATCCTTTACACCTATTTATTTATTTACAATACTGCTAGTGTCAATACGAGACCGTAGCAGATGGGCAATCAATAAAATATAAAGTTCATGATAATGAGGACAAATTTCAAGCAGATTAACATTAAAAAACCTTTAACAACAAGTGTTATATATAACTACTAGTAGGCAGGCTACAAACAATAATATAAAAATTCAGAACAGTGGGAAAAAAAAATAAGTGCAGCAGCCGTAGTTCTTGCAAGCAAGCATGCTAGTATTCGAAGTAATAAACAATATGAAAAAAGACTACAATATCTGCAACATTGATTTCGTCATACACAATTCTGCACAATTCTGCAGATTAGAGTCTATACAGTGCCCTTCATTTCATTTCATCCATATAATATCAATAGATTAAAATCTATAACAGCTTTTTTTTTTTTCGTTTGTGGATGGTACGGTGTTAAAGTTCCCTATAGACAGTCTATATAGAGAGAAGTTTATGTTGAGTGCACAGCCAAAGATCCATAGGCCTTCTGACACAACTCCATATATGGCCTGTCTACAGAAGCTTTTGCAAGAGTAGGGACAGTGGGGACCAATAGAAATATTTGGTTATGTCGAAAGGTTACGGCGTTAATTTTTATCGCAAAGGCACTCTCGTCGAAAATGAAACTGATAATTTTGGAGGGACCTAAAAACTAGACATGGATGTAGCCTTATATCGGCCGGCTTCGCAAACGAAATGCACGCGACGACAGTAATTTTCTTTCACGGATCCAAAGGCCTACAACACCACTCGCATCAAACGGTGGGAAGATTCTTGAATTATTTCTCTTTTGTGTAAGTGTGCATGTGTGTGTGTGGGGGGGGGGGGGGGGGGGAGAGGTGATAAATACTTTTGATGTTTGCTGCCAGGCAAAAATCATCATAGCTACAGACCAAAACAGTCACATTTTATAAAAAACATTAAATGGGTGGTGTTGAAATCAGTGATATCTTAAACCAATGGGAAATAATTCATATACTATGCAGTTGACGATAGTATATAAAAAAAAGACAAAATTTCGCTAGTTTCCCATGCCTTACAAGTACTGACGTTCGCCACGGCAGCGCCTCAAGAGCCTTTAGCCACGCGATCGGCTGCGCGCTTGACGGGAATTCTTGGAACACGAGTGCGCGTCGAAACCCACGCGGTCTATACGATGATGAGCGAGAAGGTAAGGGCGCACACGCCAACGCCCCCTAGAGCAGCACGCCCGAGAACATCTCGAGAAATCCTCCTACGCGCCTGGCGTCATCGATCTTCAGCTGCCCGTGTTTCTAGTACCTCTTCCGGCAAAAGCAACTCTATAGAGAAACAAGAAAATCCAGTGAGGAGAGTGCAGAGGTGTCTCAACGTGTACGTAGAAATAACGGGCCCCAGAGAGAGAATGAGAGAGATACTAGACGACGTATATATCAGAACAGCCGCCCCTGAAAGGTCGCGTTGGCAAGAAAGTGAAGGCGACATCGGCGTCACCTGTACACCAGAGGCGAGATAAGGTCCTCCATTATATGTATCGTAAAAAAAGTTACGTCACTGGTTTTTTTTTTTTTTGTTCGTTTTCCCCGTGTATTTCGTATTGCTTCTCGACCCTTAGAATGCAAGAATAAACGCCGATTTTTTATTCAATTGTAGGGCTGTGCACATTTGACAAAGCACTGACTGTGACCGGTTCTTCGTTGGAACCTGGTGCTGTAACGCACGGCAGGTTACAATGTGCTCCACCGTTGACGACAAGGAAGCGGATAAAACGCGCTTAAAGATAAGGAGAAATCTCGCGGAAAACGGAAGGAGCGTTCCTGTAGTAAAAGCTATAAAACCGCGAAGGATTCACCGAAACGACAGTGACGAGACTGCGTGATGTCAAGAAGCAAATACGTGTACTATCGCGGGCCCGCGGAAAATAAGACGAAACAACGCGACGGAAAGGAACACTCCTGATGTATAGTGCTGCCAAAGAGCGCGAATAAAATGAGAGAGAAGAGGAAGAGGGGGTCGAACCAGAGCCCAAGCTGGGAGCAGCGTGGGCGAAGTAAAAAGGTCTGGCCAGCAGCGGCGACGTGCGCAGCAGCATAATCCATTTTGCAGTAGGAGCGAGAACACCGGGCGTGCGCTGCCGTGCTGAGGGAGGGGCGCGCCAAGGAGCCCCGAGTGGAGTAGTTCGCGGCACGAACACCAGCAGCAGAAGCCGAAGAAAGCGGCAGCGGCCAGGAGCAGCGGCCGGCGCGGTGTCGTGCCTGGGGCCCATTACGCAGCCGTCGCCGCGTAGATTCCGCTCGGTGGGCTTCCCGCCACCGGCGCCTTGGCACGCCACGGACACCCGTCGCCACCGATGACAAGAGAGGAAAAAAAAATATGAAAAAAGGGGAGAAAGCACCCCGGTGCCTAACGCCACCACCGAACTCTGGAGCTGCTGTTTTCACATCGAGGTGAACTCCGGCCGCAGAGAGCATGCAGAGTCAGTTATCTCTGCACGTCGCAAACCTCGAACTAATATGGCGCGTCGCAAATAATGTTCATGCAAGGAAGCGCTGCCCAATATTCTGCGAATGAGCACTAGCTGCGAACCTACTTTTAATATTTTGTTCATGGATTTCCGCGCCCTTTCCGCAGGTATGGAGATATTGAACAGGTACAACACCGTGTACATGCATAGGCTCGCAGTTAATGTGCATGCACGGTTTCACATCACAGCTTTCTGCGATGTGGTTCCACTATCCGAACTCAGTGTCTTACCTTGACTAGTTAAGCTCACCAGTCAACGAAGGCTCCCCAGGAGAAAATCCAAGCGAGACTGCAGACAAGGCGTGGGCGAAAAGCATTTTTTTCAAGCCGAACCGAATACGAACCGAATCGTGAGAGGAGTGAATCGAGTACGAATCGAATATTTGTATCAATATATTCGCTGCTGTTGTGAATATTTTGTGGGGAATGTTTTCTTTTTTTTTTTTTTAACAATCGCCGATGAAAAATACTACAGCGCGCATTATTCAAAACTTGTGCCAAATAGTTCGAAAAAAAAAAAAAGTTCGCAATGTTCAACACATATTCCATTCGCTTCGAAATAGTCTGGAAAGTAAACTTTTTGATCAATTAAATTAATCGAATTAGAAAATATTCGATTGGCTATTCTAAATTTTCAAATATTTGCACGCCCCTACCGCGAGCCCTTCGTAGTAGGGGCGCGGTAGGGTGCACGTCGCCATACATGCAAATGCACATGCGACGCATTGCTCCCGTGCAGTATATATAGCGGCTGCCCGTATCATGCGCTGCAGTGCAACCGAATTTTGATTTGTTGAAGCAATCTGAGCTGCAGCAAGCATTGGACTCTGTGTACATCGGACGCTGTGATACGGCAGCCCAATACGACGGCTGCTTTACTGTGTATGCGCACAGTGCTCGTATCAGCTCCAGGCCATCATTAGCAGTGGTTCCAAACCTTTACGCTCCGCACTTGTATGTCTTCGGTAAATTTCCATGCTTCAACGATACGAAATCTTTATCTTCCGAAAGTATAGTCGCAGAAAGATAACCTCTAATTTATGATGGTGTGGAACGGACGCGCAGAAACTTAGTAGTTATAAGCACCGATTGTTTTACAGCTGGCATCGCATTACACAAGGTGATTCTGTTTACTTGGTTAAATCGTTAATCCGCCGCAGAATGCTTTGTGTGACTTGCGCAGACATCAGGGTGCCGCATTTTCATTCTCTTCTTGCTTTCCATTTTATGTTCAAAATACAAGAAGATAATAAAATGAATGAATGAATGAATGAATGAATGAATGAATGAATGAATGAATGAATGAATCCCGTATTGAACGTCAACCGAGTTCGGGAGCTTGCTTCCGCGCGAACGATGCCGCTCCGCTCATACGCAGTCATCCTCGCGTATCGCTGGGCGAAGGGCCGAACGGGCGGCGCACGGCTGCCGCCATGGAGGGGGTGTGCGTTCCGATAAGGCACCGGTGGTCGTGCCCCCTATCGGATGAAATCCTTTTTCCCCGCTTCCAGCATGAATTATTTCGTCGCATCGAACCGCTCCGCTGCCGCAGACAGGGGCGCACGGCACGCCCCCTGGGCACGAACTCCGCGCACTGATTATACTCTCTCCGCTCGGGGTTCAGAGCCGCTGCTACGCAGACGCCTCGCCCAGTCGCGCCGTTTCTTTATTTCTCTCTGCATCTTTTATTCTCCTCCTGACTCCGCGCGCGAAGGCGAGAGACATAAACGCAGCGAGGGGCTAACGTGAAAGAAATACGGACAAGAGTCGTGCGCGCCTGCAGGGGCTTATCTGGCCAGTGTGCTGCAGGGGTGCGTTCTTCGTGGACCAAGCGTGCACGTGTATTGGCTCTAAGAGCAGACTTGCTAGTAGATGACCACTGTTCCAGAGCTCTCAACAATGTCCGCTGGCTTGACAGTCTCGCATATACATTTGTGGCAAGCGGAAGTGTTTACTGATGGAGCAGAAAATAATTAGAGAGAGAGAGAGAGAGAGAGAGAGAGAGAGAGAGAGAGAGAAAAGCTAGAATAATAAGAGAGGCCGACCATCATAAATTTCTCTCAATTCAAGGCGGGCAGTTGAGAAGACGCCGACGGAAAGTAAGGGAGGAACGAGGGAAGAGTTTAATAGACACCATGAGTGAAATGGAAGGATATGAAATATAGAACCAGAGAAAGCAAATGTGATTGGAATTCGGTATTCAGAATGAACACATATGTAAGCAGACACAACTCTCGTTGCTACTTTCAGCTCACTACTTTCTGAACACATTCATTGAAGGTCATATAAAAGGAGCACTTTCTACGATCCACCTTCGAAGTGAATACAGTGAACAAGTAAAATATTGCCACGAACCATTGAAAGCTTTATTTGTTGTTTACAACAGCCACCCGCACGCGGCCTTATCACTGTGATAACGCACGGAACGATTTTGCCCATGCTCAGTGCCGACGAAACGCGGCTTTATCGTTTTCTTTGTTGCGCAAGATGCGCCGAGATGTGTCTCGAATGGAGTCCAGTCACTCGCGTCCGCTTTCACAATGTTGAAGGTTGTTCAGGTCACTTTTTGCGCGTTTATCTAAATGCTCCTTTGCGGACTTTAAAATGAGCATCACCGAATGCAACATTCATTCGAAATACCACGTCCACCGAGCACTCTTGTTGTTACCGCAGCCGCCGAATCGCATAGTTGCTTAGCGGACGGAAGTCAGCCCAATAAAGAATTTATTCCAGTGAAATTAATGCAAGTCTCTTCGATCGTGCCTACGGCCTTGTCACTACCCCGTGACATCTTGTGGAGGTGCTGAACCCATTCAAAACGACCATGCCCCTGAAGACGCAGCCATCCGAAGAGACATAGCCTCTCGTGCTCGCGCGCAGGCTCAATAGCTCGCCACCTTCCACGGCCGGCCAGATGAAGATGCGGAAGAATGGCTTGACCTCTTCGACTGCGTGGCAAGATTTAATGCGTGGAACGACGCTACAAAGTTGAGGCAAGTCTATTTCGCACTTCAAGGATCTGCCCGAATGTGGTTTGAAAATCATGAGACTTTTCTGAAGGATAGGGACACATTTGAGGCAGAGATTCTGACGATCTTTACAATTGTCATCCGGAAAGAAAGAGAGGAAAGGATCCTCAAAAGCAAGATCCAGCTCCCAGATGAGTCCGTCCTAAATTATGCTGAGGAATTGAAGCGCCTATTTCGTCGCGCAGACGCTGAAATGACTGAGGAGAATAGAGTGAATTTTTAAAAAATTTTTCTCAGGAGGTATGAGAGAATCCCTTTTTGCTGGCTTCTTCAGAAACCCACCTCAAAATGTGGCTAAATTCGATAGAGAAGCGTCCTCAACCGGTAGACGTCCGGACACGACAGTACAAGCGTCCTCAAGTGTTCTCTGCAAGCAACTGCGACGCCACAGCTACAAGCGGAGGTAACTTCCTTGAGATTGCCCATGAAGTCGTTCGAAAAGATCTGAGCCGACTCCTGCAAGTCATCGCCAACGCCTTCAATTGGAGGCGCAACCCTAAAAGCTGTACGATGCCAGTGCAGGTTAAAGATCTCAAGACTGTCAAAATTGATTAATAAGAAGCCATATGCGGCGTGTCTGAGTAGCTACGAGAGACGAAGCAGCTCTACAGATAGCGTACTAGTAGGGCAGCCTTATTGTGCGCTACAGTTTTAAGAGAAGTTTGCACTGTAAGGAATCGCGGTGCTGCTAATTATGCTATGATATCTTGCTCTTTTTAGCTACTCAATATCCTCGAATGACATACGCTGATGACGCGTACACGGAACAAATACTGGAACGAGATTTAGGTTCTACGGCATTTATAAGGTGGCTAGCAGAAAGTGCACCTTTTATAAAGTATTGAAGAACTGTTTAAAGTTAAAGCAACGAGCTAAAGTAACGAGATTTTCTCTCCACTCTGATAAATGAGGGTGACAAAAATATTCCGACAATGACACTTTCATATTCCTCAAGGGTTATTCGTTGACGGTTTCATCACTGGCTATGTTCAAGGGTCCCGAAGCCCCGTGCTTCTGGAGACCACGGAAAGGTGCTCGGCTTTGTCAGAAAAAGAAAATAACAGAAAAAAATGCCACCTCTATCTAGCCCACTCTGCCACCCCCTCCTAAACCTTGGAGGGAACTTTACTCTTATTCGTGCACTCTTTTTTCCGCACACCCCTCTGTTCCAGGCGTTGGTTCCAGGGTTAGCCTGTCCATCCATCTTAGAATAAGCGTTTCTCTCTTCCTTTAGACTACGCATTGCGTCCATGTCATGCATACAGCCTAGTACATCAAGGAAAAAAAGCAAAGACAACATGACAGAACTGTAAGTGAGAGAAGAACCCGGTTTGAAGCTTTGTTAGCCGAAAGAATGTTTTCCATATCTTCATTTAGGATGATACAGAGGGAAACTTTTTGACATTGTAAATAATGGTTTTCAGAGCCCATAGTTCTCGATATGTTTTTTTTTTTATTATTATTATGGTGGGCTTTAGATTCTCCACAATAGAAAAAAATAAAATGCGCGGCGGCGTCGGTGGCATCTAGCTACCGCTTGAAGCCAGCCTCACGGCCCTGGAAAATGCTTGGTATAACGAGTCTTAATTTCTGGCCTGTGATTTTACAAACAATGCAGGTTGGAAAAATGTTTGTGAAATTGGGGTAATAAAGAAAAAAAAACCTTTATGGCCAGTGAATAGCGTGCCCGCCTCGCAGTCTGAAAGTCGTTCAATTCCTACCCAAGGAACATTCATTTCGCCCACGCTCTTCAACGTAGCAATGATTGGCCTGGCGAGGCGCCTCGAGAAGGTGGAGGGCATACAGCACGCTATGTAGGCAGATGACATCACCATCTGGACGACCACATGATCACTTGGGGAGAAAGAAGCAAAATTGCAAGAAGCAGCATCTGTCATAAAAAAATATCTAATACAGAGGGGCTTGGAGACTCATCAGGGAAATCAGAACTGATCAGATTCTGGCGAGGAAAGGGCAACCGATCTGCTCCCACAGATCAAGGCCACAAGCTCGAGATCCGGCTACAAGGAGAGACCGTGCCTGAAAAGACAACCGTGAGGATCCTGGGGATGTGGCTTCAATCGAATCAAGACCTCGACCCAGCAGGTCGCCCGAATGATAGCGCGGGTGACCAGCAAAAAGATGAGGATGAAGGAGCCGGACACTCTCAAACTAGTCCAGAGCTTCGTGATTAGCAGAGTAGCGCACCTCTACCTATACTTCAATATGACCAAAGGAGAGGAAGACAGAGTGGACGCCATCATCCAAATGGCGATCAAGACTGCACTCAAGCTCCCCAAGAACACGCCAAACTACAAGCTGGCAGCTTTGGGTCTACACAATACTATACAAGAATTGGCAGAAGCCCAGATCAAGTCGCAGCTGAACAGACTTCTGCGAACGAGGACGGGAAGGCGGGTGCTGGAAAGGCTGGGGTACAGCACACACCTACAGGCTTATAACAGGACAACAGAGGTAAACAGTGGCACCGCGGGAAGTCAGAAATTGGTACGCAGTTCAGTTCATACCAAGAAGCAGGGACCCCCGCCCACACGAGAAGGAGGCAGGCGAGGGCAGAGTATTATGAGAAAACATTCGGCCAACAAGTCACGCCAAGGTTCACTGACGCAGCTTTATACGAAACCAAAGCAAAGAAGGCGGTGGTCATTGTGACGGACTGCGAGGGCCGCGAGGTAGTTAGCGCCTTGATCCAAAACTGTGTCACCGAAGCAGAAGAAGTGGCTACCGCACTGGCCATTAGGCAGGGAAGAGAAACAGGGGAGAGTCTGACGATACTGCCGGAATCTCAATCCGCATGCAGAAAATTTCAGCGGGGCAAGATATCCAAGAGAGCACACCAAATCCTGACTTCCACAAGCGAGCCAACAGAACCATACACTAAAACACTAGTGTGGATTCCGGGGCACGCAGGGATCACGGGGAATTTGTACGCGGACAGGGTCGCCCGAGGACATACAACTATACCGTGCGCCCAACAGTCTCGCGGCAGAGGCCCTGATTCCGCTTGACCCCGACTACACCATAATACTGCAGCACTACAGAGGCTTGCGGAAAGTATATCCGGAGTCACATAAGAAGCTCAGCAACGAGGAAGCCATAGATCTGAGGCGGCCACAGACGGGCACCTTCATTAATTTACACATAGTATTACACATGATGCATACCACGACCCTACCTTGCACCACATAACGTAGGAATGCAGTGCACATCAAATACAAACAATTCCAAATTTAGATGAAAGGCAGTGAGAGGCTTTGCTGGCCAGCTCTGACCCGGAGGCTCAGCTCTACGTGGTCACAAGAGCTCGCAAGCTGGCGAAAGCCAGTGGTGCCCTGGACTGGGGGCACCAACCGCAAGTCAGCCTCGGCTGAAGAGGCGAAGATAAAAGATCCCCAAGTATTTAATAATGTTTTAATCACTCAAACACTGCCCAACATATCCAATTTTTATTCTCAGCTATTTATTTATTTATTTTTTATTACCGGAACCTTCCGGAGAAAGTTTTCGTCGATGGGAATATTTCTGATCTGCTCTAGACTTTCCGTGACCGTTCTAGCTTCCTCGCGTCAGGCGCCCGTTTTTTTTTTTTTTTTTTTTTTTTTTTTTTCAATGGGCAGTATAGTAATTCCTCATCAAAAAGTGACAGCGAAATCGAATCAAAGAGCCAATGGGAATGCCAGCTACACGACTTCCAGAGGCGCAAACCGGCAGCCCCCTTCCCTACCACAGTACCCCAGGCGAGTGGGCTGCTGGCTCGTTCTACAGAACCGCCACCTCAGCAGACTTTCATCCTCTAAAGAAATTCTGACGAATGTGTGAAGCCTCAGCCAAGAGTAAAACCATAGTAAGATTCGACTTGATCGCAGCGGCTTCAGTTCGTGAAGCACAGCAGGCGTACAGCCCGTTAAAAAAAGAAAAAAAAAATGGGGACACATAAGAACAGGAACATAAAGGTTGAGCGCTTGCCCTATGTCTTTGCTCTTTAGGGTTGTTTCTCAACGCTGGGTAGATCTACCTAACTTGAAGTACGCCGGGTCTTGCTCAATATAAGTTGGAAATTATACTGAAGCTCGCTATACAATACAGGAAAACATCGAAAGTATAGAGAGGATCTAGGGCAGAGTATGGAGTTGGCTCAACCTGCTCCACCGTTCGGCGTACAGCAGCCGCCTCGACTTCACGGTTGCTCGGCAGACCATGCTGTCACGGCGGGTCCCGAGAATCGCCGCCGTAATTGTGCGTGGACGCTGCAAGCCCACGCTGTCTGCTGTCGACGCGGCTCCGGTAGCGAGAAAGAGGAGGGTGCTACGCGGGCTTCCGATTCAACGCCGGCGGCAACGCGGCGCAAGAGTGGCAGCGGCTCAATCACGTCGCCGCCGACAAAGAACTGTTCCGCCGAACAAACATCACAACTCCACGAATATCCCCCTTTTCTGCCGCTATACGCGCTATGCTACCAGAGTGAGCGGAAAGAGGAGGAGAGCTCTGCCGAAGACAAGGAGCAACTAAAAGCAAAAAAAAAAAAAAAAAGAAAAAGAAAAGCAAGGACGGACGGACGTTAACGCCTCGAGGCAAGACACCTATAGTACACGGAAAAAGTCGGAATGTGGTAGCTGCCGAAAGCCTACACATACATGCAGAAACTGAGAAAGGGCGGCGGCAAAGAAAGAAAGAAATACATGGGCAAAAAAAATAGAATGAGAAACGCAGGAAACACACGCGCTTCAGGGGGTGTGCAAACGCAAACATCGTTCCAAGTCAACGTCGTCGTCGGACCCGCCGCGGCGTCTTTCGACAGGTGTCAGCTCCTAGGAACTTGATGACGGGTCGTCGTTGCTTCCCCTCTGTTGCTTGCCGCCGCCCGTAGCGGTAGTCGTAGTAGTAGTAGTAGTGGTCCGTCGCCTGGCGCCAAACTCGCCTGCGGCGCCAAGACCGAAGCGGCGGCGCCGTTGGTTGCAAAGCGCACGGGCAACGGGAGCCGGAAGTCACGCCGCTACCTGCGAACCGCTTTGGCGCGCGCCCCATCGTCGAGCGGTTCGACGGAGACTCGCCAGTCAGCACACGCACGCACACGCTCACAAACACCGCGTCCCACCTTCTCGCTTCAACCTAGCCATTTCATCACTCGCCGAAGCATACGCACACCGCGTGCCTGCGCTATGAGGGTGTGCGACGCGCGGCTGCAGGAGAGAAAAATAACACACACCGTAGTCATTCACAACACGCCGCGGTGCGCTGATGAGAGACAACTCGTAGTACGCAGCACGTATACTCACACATGTGAGCGCGTTGTGGAGGTGGCGGTCATCGCTCGTGTGTAGTACACAGCTGAGGAGGACTCTCCACAGCGGTAGCAGCCGCGCGCGCTTGCAAATTAGAGGGCTGAGCGCGTGGCGACAAGGGGGCGCTTCTTTACACCCCCATGCGGATGACACCAGCGCTGATTGAAAAACTCGGTCAGAGAACAAACAAGACCGCGTCGCGGACGGCGGCGGCGCCGCGAGTCGTGAGGTCGGCTAGCGGGCGGACAGAGGGGATGTCTAGCTTTCTCCGGTCCTAATGAGAGGGTAGGGGTCGCCAGCTGGGAGTGACCAGAGAAACCGCAGATTGAAAATGTGAAGAAAACAAGCAGCAGTAGGCCGGTGGTGCTTTGCGAAGCGGCCTTGTCTTTGTGGGTCGGCATATGTACACACACGCTCACCACCACCCCACTGACCGTCTGAAATGTCCACCTCTCCTCCACACGTCTCTGGAAGCGGGCCGTCGGCACGGTCTGAAGCGTCAGCAGCCCTCAATTTTTGAACCCCGCGCTTGCGTCAAAAAGTCAGTGTTTTCCCATTCTCTCGCCCTCTCTTGTGTGTTTTAGGCGTCGCCGCAGTGTACCTCCTTTGTTCTCCTCCACAGTGGGCCGAGGAGGAGAGAGTGTAGCTACGTCCAGCTTGCATGCAGCCATAAAAGGCCTACACACCGCCGATGCTCCGTTCACCCGAGCTTTGTCGCTAGAGACGGGCTGCAGCGCGCTGTCCAGCACACATAGTGTACGTGTGCCGTACTTACCACATCGAGACAGGAAGTGCACCAGGACGCCCACGCCGGGCCTAAGAATTAGCGGACGCTTGCGCGAGCGCGGGCAAGTCCTTACTGCCCTCAATAGCAGAGTACTGCGGGACCCGAAGCGCGCCCGTGCGGTGATTTAGCCAAGAAGGGAGGGACTGCAGTGGAGGAGGGCACGCATGCAATGGGAATGCACTATACTGCATGCTGTGTACGCTGTGCGGAAGCGACCGGACCTTTCACTCTGTCCGCCTGCCTGCCTGCCTGCTCGACCGTATACAGTATGTGCTCGCCATTGTTCGTAGGGGCGTAGCAGTACATGGAGCGCGAGTTACGTTCTCCGGACGACGCTAATGCCGCCGCAAAATGCCTTGCGAAACCTGGGTCCGTCCGGACTATTCGGGCGAGTCGTTTTGTGAAACGACGACGTCCGAGCAGCAGGGAGACAGAGCGGCGCTGAGCACACCGGGGCTTATGAGGCGGCCGCAACTACTTCTTGCGCTCGGCCACGGTTGGATGATGGCCTGCCCTTTTCTTTCCAGGAAAACAAAACCACTTGAGCGACTCGAACGAAAGTGAGTGGAGTTGAGCGAATACACCGCAGCGGTTCGCCACATCGTGCGCCCTGCGGTCAAGCGAGCAGTAAAAGCTGCGCGTATAGGTAACGAAACGAGCAATAAAAAATAATGAAAATGAAAACGACGAATGTATACATGGCAAGGAGGAACGCGAAAGGTTAGAGTTTTATGGCGCGTAAAAAGAAAACTTAGAAGCAAAAAAACGAGCAAGAGGGAGGAAGGGATTGTGAACGACGTTTCTTTGCTACGGAAGCCCAAAGAACGCTTTGTTTTCTCCCGTTTTTTTTTTTTTTTTTTTTTTTTTTTTTTTTTTTTTTTTTTTTTTTTTTCACCGGGAGAATGTCTTGGATGGCAGCGACATGCCACGGAAGGTGGCCATGTATCCAAGGTGTGAGGAGGAGGAATGCGCAGGAGTTATGTTGGAACGATATACATCAAGTGCATTGCGAGCTGTAACATATAGTTACTTTGTTATGCTCATAATTTCCGCCAAAACCAGCAAATACGAGTTGCTATAGGTTATGCTTTTCTTTCTGCGCTTTGATCTTAAGCAAAAGTGAGTTCTGGAATAATTTCGACACAGCACGCCGGCGCCAAAGAGGGTGCGTGCATGCTAACATGTCAGTGCATGTTAGCACACGTTGGCAGACATTATTGCAGAGCCCTGCACTACGGCAAATATTTATCTTGTTTTCTTTCCCTCCCACATTCCTCCCTTCCTTCACGGCACAGTTCAGGTTTCCATCAGGATGTAGCGGAATGTAAGTTTCGTTTTCAAGAGAAAACTTCAGGTTGATGCCGGCGGAATGTCTATATAACATATATGAACAACGTTCATTCACTGCAGCTACTAATTGAACTATACCGTGAACGGGCTGTATTTCTGTTGCACTGCTTTGACTGCAAATTTCGAAGTGTCCATGTGAGAAGAAATTATTTGAATACAACACGAAAACTAAAATACAGTCAGAAGCTATCACATCATGTGAGAGACTATACCCGACAAAGCCCCGTTTTAACTAAACCGTTCGAAATCGCCTGCACGACTGTATACAGTGCTTTATAAGGGTCTCGGGTGATTCGATTCACATCGCATCTTCCCATCTCGAAGGAGCTGGCTTATAAGTTGGCACCTCCTGCCAACTCAGCCATGTCATGCATGTGGCCTGGTGGCGTCGCTAAGCCCGCCGACGGCACCATGAAAGCATGTCGCCTGTAAATTATACCATCTGTCAGAGCCATGCCAGTAATTTTTCGCCCGCACCGCCGACGCCAGATTTACTGGAGAGAACAGGGCCTTTGACTCAACCGCGTTAAAATGATCTTCTCAGAAGTTTACTCATACTTCACAAATCTTATTGCCTGGACCTTAGCACGCGGTACCTCTATAGCAAGAACGAGTATGACTTGCCTGAGCCAATAACGTTCTACCTGAGCTGATAGCTATCCGGTAGGCAGAAGAGGATATCTGGAGAAGAAAGTCGTGCTAATGTAAAACATTATTCAGAGTGGACATTCGAACCTGGCCTTAAAGGAAGACAACCAGAGGCAGTGATATGCGAATAAGGCAGGAAAACAGTACAATTGGGAGCGACAATTGTAGAGAAAAAGTGCGTGCCCGCTTTGTAATTGTTGCATCCAACTCGTGCGCTGGGCCATGGTGTCGCAGTTTAGCATAAGCCTTAACACTGCGTATTCTTTTTCCCGATGCCTACAGCATATGAGTTGAATATGTACTGCGCAATAAACCTTGGTAAGCTCTGCAGGGCGTTCGGCAGCTGAACATGAATATGGAGAGAAAGCATTAGCTGCGCATGATCAAGCGTTCTTCTTCTTCTTCTTCTCCTCTTCCTCCTCTTCCTCGTAGCTGCATGCGGCCACCCGAAGTCTTAAAAACCTACCGCAGTGTAGCTTTCGCTACAAAAGAATTCTAGGCGGCACTTTGGATCATTAAACTGCAATGAGGCGGAAGCCTTTATCGCGCGATGGTTTGAAGCCGGGCACCTTTTTCTCTCTGTTTTCACTTCAACCTTCGCGATTACGCGATAACGTAAGCTCAGCCAACATATGAAGCCCTGCTTTAACCGAGTCGTATGAACGTGCCTGCGTGGCCTCGGGATAACGTGAGTGCAGGGGTTTTGGCAAGCTGATTGCTATATCACCCTCGTACACGAAAGGAGAGGCCCGAGTTGGCAGCTCCTGCCAAACGTAATGTCAGGAAACCCTACTTCCAGTTAGTGTTCGGCCATGTCAGCTGCCATCTAACACCTCCCGCGACTTCTTCTTCTTTCTCTTCTTTTTGTTCTTCTTCTTCTTCTTTCTCCTTTTGTTGTTGTTGTTGTTGTTGTTCTTCTTCTTCTTCTTCTTCTTCCAGCCTTTGAATGTAACGGACGGGCGGTCACCGTGAGTATGAGCGCTTGAAGACTCTCGCCTTAAAACTGACAAAACGAATGACCGATTGACTGAACTGGACAATACGTGGCTAGAATTTATGATACATGAATTTTTGACTGCAAGTTGCTCCAATTCTTTTTTATTCAAGTGGATGCCCCGGGTTCATTCATGAGTGAACCTTGGAGGGCGGTTGGTCGGATGAATGGGCGAATCCTAATTGCTGAGGTCGGCTGGGGTGAGGGTTGCTTTTTTATTCCCGTAGTGCATCCGGAGTAAATCGTTCACCCAAAATTCAATTTCTCACAGTTCTCGCGCAAAATAATTTTCTCGTTCAGTATTAGCGACCGCCTTCAACCCGCCTCCCTCTCTCCCCGTTCTCTCCAGTTAAATTATCCGAAGGGGGAGCTTTTTTTTTTTATGCCGCAAACTGTGTGCATGATTTCTGTCCTCAAAATTCGGTGCACTGAAAGTATGGGATATGAACTGTCGCAACTTAAGATCTGCTGAATGGCACATATTGAACGGTGGTGGTGGTGGTGGCAAAAACTTCATTTCCGTAAAGAAAAAAAAAAAAATAGAAAGGCTGTTGCCGCGGTTGTGAGGTCCATGCAGTACAGGGAGTGTTTATTCAAGCATTAGAAAGCACGTACGTCGAAGCTTACTTAGCGATTTAGTGGTATCAGTGGTGTCAACGATCATGCAGACCATGCGGGACTATAGGTGCGAATTTACGTTTAAATGAGGCGTCGAAGCATTTGTAATAGTGTAAAAGGTGTCTGTGGACGGGAAGTTCATGCAGCCGTGCTTGTGTGTGTACTTAGCATTGGGTATACGAACGTCAAAGCAGTCGCAGTGGTGTAAACTGTATATGGTCATTAGGCCTGCGCAGTCTTAGAAGAAAGTTTACTGAAGGGGGAAGTATGCATGCATGCTGCAGCAGCAAATGGTGTATGTGCACGGTCAGTTAAGTTAAGTTATACCATGGAGAGGTATATTGTACTCTGGTGTGAAAAGTGCGTCCCTCGAAGAAGTCTCAGGGTATATCATGTAGCGTCCGTTGACATAAGGCATGCAGCTCTCTAATTGGGTTTACTCAAGAGGTGGCATGGGATGCACAAGTCGAATCCGTCGTAAGGTAGCAAACGGTGGTTGTGGTCATGAAGACCGTGTATAGTTCAGGAAGTAGGTTCACTCAAATGATTGGATGTACTACGTCGAAGAAGTCGCAGATTTGTAAACAGTGCCTGTGATCACGAGGTCCATGCGATCACGGGAGTGTGTATACTCAAGTGGTGTCCGGACGTACGCACGTCGAACCAGTGAAGAGGTATGAACAGTGTTTGCGGATATGTGCGTACAATCCTGGAAATAAGTGAGCATAGAGAATTAGCAAGATGTGAGTATGTTGAAGCACCCGCGATGGTGTAAACGCTTTCTCTGGCCATTATGTCCATGCAGTGATGGAAGTGAGTGTGCTAAAGTCGTGGGAAAAGTACGAGCATCGAAGCAGTCGCAGTGGTGGAATCGGGGTCTGTGGACATCCGGTCCATACAGTTCTGAGAAAACGGAAGTGTCAGTGATTACATAGGTCGCAGTAGTGGCATGTAATAAACAGTGGTGCATTGGCGGCCAGATCAGGCTCGAGGTCGAGGTCGAGTAGTTGCACTGGTCTCTCCTGAGTGGCTGCTGGCTGATTTAGCCTGTGTCCACGTCCAGCTCCTAAGCCCCATATTGCACAGCACGCATGCTACACCTCATATTGAAGGACTCTGACTTTACTCATTTATCCCCCAAGGAAGGGAATAGCGAGAACAGAGGTTCCCAGCAAACAGGGAACATCGCTAGCGACCGCAGCGCCGCCGCTCGGTTGGCGAGCCCGCTCCGACCACCGGCGTGGTTGCTCGGTTACTTTTGGTACTATTGGCCAATGCGAAAATGAGTGCGTCAACGTGGTGGTAAGGACGAACGCCGAAGCAATCGCAGTGGTGTAAACAGTATATGTGGGCATGAGGTCCATGTAGTCCCGGGACACTGTGCCATAAAAGGGGCATTTCAATGCAGTCGTATTGGTGCGAATCGCGTTTGGCTATCATATTGACTGAGAGCTAGAGTTTACACATATACTTGCCTGGTAGTAAGTGCACCCGAGAAGTGTGTACGCCGAAGCTGTCGCATGCATATGTCCCACCGTTAAAAACGTCACACTTTGTGCAGATTTCATTCATAGCTCCGAACAGCAACTAAAGAGTGGGCGATCAAAACTAAGCCTTATAAATTGCTTAAGATTAGGCGCTGAGCTGTAGGTGAAATCATGCGGTGTAAATAAGTTATGCGGTCAGCGGGATTCAAAAAGAGGCGATAACTGTCACCGTCAGACACCTAATAATATAATAATAATTGGTTCACAGGAAGGGAAAGGCGCAGTATCTGTCACACTTGCTCTGTGGACACCTGAACCGCGCCGTAAGGGAAGGGAGGAATATGGGAGTGAAAGTGGAAAGAGAGAAAGAGGAGCCGTAGTGGAGGGCTACGGAGTAATTTCGACCACCTGGGGATCTTTAGCGTGCGCTGACATCGTATAGCTCACGGACGCCTCTTCGTTTCGCCTCCATCGAAACGCAGCCGCCGCGGTCGGGATCGAACCCGGGTACTCCGGCACAGTAGTCGGGCGTCTTACCACTGCACCACCCCGGCGGGTGGTGCAGTGGTCTAATTAACCAAAAGCTATCTGAAGTAAGCAGAAATGTTTATTTTTTAAACTTCAGTGGCAGCCTTGTTTCTGCACAGTTGCGTTTGGCGAAATTCCCCAGCACGCGTATGTTTCCAGATTTGGGTTCATATTTTTAGCTCAATCCGTGTTATTGCACAGGACTATTGGCGCGAAATTCCTCCCGAGCGTGGTGCGTAGTTTCGTCTGTTTTCCGTTCATTTTCGGCTTCCACAATCGTCGACTGCATGCCATCGTCTTGATAAGCAATTACGTGAAAGCAGTGCAAAGTTTGAGGGCATATTAATATCTCCGAGTACACGCGCTTTAGAAGGAGTTTAAAGAGCGTCTATAGAAACGCGACCGCCTTTATGTTTCCAAGAAACGGTCAAACTAGCCCCACTAGATATCTCCTATACTATATTTTAGTTAATTACGATGAAAGTTGTCATGTCGCTTTGTGTTTCCCATCGCATAACTTTTGCGCACAGGTGGATTTCCCGTATATGCCTTGTAGAAATTTTAGATTCAATGGGATTTGTTTCGAGCTACACCGTATGGCTCAAAATTAATTCTAATGCAGAGTTCAAAATATCCCGAAGGTAAGAATATTTCTGGTTCTTCCATCTCCAACGCCTAGCATTTAATGGCACGATAAAATAGCGCCACTACATGGCTTATGAAGCAAGCCCCATGGGTGAAGTCTCTAAACTTTTGACAGGTCCTTTACCTATCAGCGTCTAATTTTAACAGATCTGTAAATCTTAATTTTGATCACTCTGTATACTGCACCTTGTTTAAAAATTGTTACGTAAATATTTCATTTTCTTTGAAACGAATCAATTCCGCCAGAATTTGCCTCGTAGGGAGTAAAGTTGGTGATAACATGTGCTTGGTATAAATAGATAGTGAGCAGTCAACAAGAAAGCAAAGCTTGTACGCGCTGGTCCACGCTTTATGGAAGCGCGTCGTATAGTAATAAGCATGATGTCATGCACTCTTAACGGAAGCTTGTACTGCATGCACTGCCTCGACAAAAAGCAATGTGCTGAGAGTACAAAGCAGCGCCAGCTATTAACACGTATTAACAGTACGGTCGACTGTTAAAGAGACCGTGGGGCCATGTGGCCTAAACACTTTGCAAAGCTCTGCCGCCGATAACTATATATAGCGAGAATGAGCGGCATCATATACTTGCTCAGAAGGAGCAGCCACCATGCTTACTGCAGCGCATGCACCTTGTGCGACCATTTGTCGCCAGTTCTCGTGAGAGTGCTTTGTAGCGTCCGCCGGCCACGCGGT